>NW_026526743.1:10554006-10611506 GCF_024362965.1 Panthera pardus
CCATATACTCCTTCCCTCATTCCTTCCACCCTTCCATTTACCCACCCACACATCTGTCCATCAATCCATCCTTCCTTCCATCCTTCAATCAAGCCACACTTCCATCCATCCATCCATCCACACTTTCATCCATCCATCCATCCATCCATGCATCCATCCACCTTCCATCCTTCCATCCTTCCATCCATCCTTCCTTCCATCCAGATTTCCATCCATCTATCCATCCATCTGTCCATCCATCCATCCTTCCATCCATCCATCCATCCACCCACCCATCCATCCTTCCTCCCATCCTTCCATCCATCCATCTACACTCTCACCCCTCCACACTTCCATCCTTCCATCTATCCTTTCTTCTATCCATCCATCCATCCATCCATCCATCCCTCCATCCATCAATCCATCCATCCACACTTCCACCCACCCACACTTCCATCCTTCCATCCATCCATCCTTTCTTCTATCCATCCATCCATCCACCCATCTGTCCATCCATCCTTCTATCCATCCACCCATCCGTCCATCCATCCTGCTATCCATCCATCCATCTACCCATCCACCCATACTTCCATCCATCCATCTGTCTACCTGCCCATCCTTTCATCTTTCCACCCTCCCATAGACCTTTCCTTCCTTCCTTTCTTCCTTCTTCCCCTCTTCTCTTCTACCCTTCCTTCCATCCTTTCATCCATCCTTCCCTATGTCTATCCATCCTTCAGTCTGTCCACCCACCCTTCATCTGTCCATCTGTGTGTCCTTCCATCTACCCACCCTCCATTTGCTCCTTCCCTCCTTCCTTCCACCCTTCTATTTACCTACCCACACATCTGTCCATCAATCCATCCATCCATCCATCCACACTTCCATCCTTCCATCCATCCATCCATCCATCCACCTTCCATCCTTCTATCCATCCATCCTTCCATCCACACTTCCATCCTTCCACCCATGCATCCCTCCACACTTCCATCCTTCCATCCATCCATCCATCCATCCATCCTTCTATCCATCCATCCATCTGTCCATCCATCCATCCA
This sequence comes from Panthera pardus, assembly GCF_024362965.1. Taxonomy (NCBI): domain Eukaryota; kingdom Metazoa; phylum Chordata; class Mammalia; order Carnivora; family Felidae; genus Panthera; species Panthera pardus. The sequence continues at coordinate 10,555,044 of NW_026526743.1, forward strand.
CCCATCCTTCCATCCGTCTACCTGTTCATTCTTTCATCTTTCCACCTTTCCATTTACCCTTTCTTTCCTTCCTTCCTTCCTTCCTTTCTTCCTTCGTTCCTTCGTTCATTCGTTCGTTCATTCCTTCCTTCCTTCCCTTTTACCCCTCTTCTCTTCTACCCTTCTTTCCATCCTTTCATCCATCCATCCTTCCCTATGTCTATCCATCCTTCAGTCTGTCCACCCATCCTTCATCTGTCCATCTGTGTATCCTTCCATTTACCCACCCTCCATTTACTCCTCTCCTTCCTTCCACCCTCTGCTTACCCACCCACACATCTGTCCATCAATCCATCCATCCATCCATCCATCCACCCATCCTTCCATCCATCTGTCTACCTGTTCATTCTTTCATCTTTCCACCCTTCCATTTACCCTTTCTTTCCTTCCTTCCTTCCTTCCTTCCTTCCTTTCTTCCTTCGTTCGTTCGTTCGTTCGTTCGTTCCTTCCTTCCTTCCCTTTTACCCCTCTTCTCTTCCACCCTTCTTTCCATCCTTTCATCCACCCATCCTTCCCTATGTCTATCCATCCTTCAGTCTGTCCACCCATCCTTCATCTGTCCATCTGTGTATCCTTCCATCTACCCACCCTCCATTTACTCCTTCTCTCCTTCCTTCCACCCTTCTGTTTACCCACCCACACATCTGTCCATCAATCCATCCATCCATCCATCCATCCATCCAAGCATCCACACTTCCATCCATCCATCCATCCATCCTTCCATCCATCCACCATCCATCCATCCATCCATCCATCCATCCATCCACCTTCCATCCATCCATCCATCCGTCCATCCACCTTCCATCCTTCCATCCATCCATCCATCTTCCATCCATCCATCCATCCGTCCATCCACACTTTCATCCATCAATCCATCCATCCATCTTCCATCCATCCATCCATCCGTCCATCCACACTTTCATCCATCAATCCATCCTTCCTTCCATCCATCCATCCATCCATCTTCCATCCTTCCATCCATCTATCCATCCACATCCATCCATCCATCCATCCATCCATCCACACTTCCATCCATCCATCCTTCCATCCACACTTCCATCCATCCATCCATCTTCTATTCTTCCATCCATCTATCCATCCACCTTCCATCCTTCCATCAATCCATCCATCTTCCATCCTTCCATCCATCTATCCATCCATCTTCCATCCATCCATCTTCTATCCTTACATCCATCTATCCATCCACCTTCCATCCTTCCATCCATCCATCCATCCATCCATCTTCCATCCTTCCATGCATTCATCCATCCATCCACCTTCCATCCATCCATCCATTCATCCATCCATCCTCTTCCATCCTTCCATCCTTCCATCTATTTATCCATCCATCCATCCATCCATCCATCCACACTTCCATCCTTCCATCCATTCATCCTTCCATCTATCCATCCTTCCATCCATCCATCCATCCATCCTCCATCTTTCCATCCATCCATCCATCCATCCATCCATCCACCTTCCATCCTTCCATCCATCCATCCATCCAACCCCACTTCCATCCATCCATCCATCCATCCATCCATCCACCTTCCATCCTTCCATCCATCTCTCCATCCATCCTTTCATCCATCCATCCATTCATCCATCCATCCAAATTCCATCCTTCCATCCATCCATCCATCCATCCACACTTCCATCACCCCATCATCCATCCACACTTCCATATTTCCAGCCATCCACACTTCCATCCTTCCATCCATCCTTCTATCCATCCATCCATCCATCCACCCACCCATCCATCCATCCATCCATCCTATTCCCTCTGCCTGCTATGCTCTTCTCTCTCCCTCCTGGCCATGCTAATTGGATCATTCTTTTCTCTCAACACTCTTCCATCATTTCCTTGGGAAGCATTTTTGTCCCCTCATTCAGACAAGGTCCCTTTACCTCATGTCAGAAACTCAAATTCCTACAAGCCTTAGGCGGGTTCTACGGTGTTCCCACTGTGCTCCTTTGTCCTGGTTTCAGGCATGTCCTCTCTCATCTCCTTCAATAAATTGTTATGGGAAAATGGGGGCAGCTACAACTAAAACAATGATACCAGAACACTTTTTAACACCATACACAAAAATAAACTTGAAGTGGATTAAAGACCTAAATGTGAGATCTGAAACCATAAAAAATCCTAGAAGGTAACTTTCTCTGACATCAGTCATAGAAATATTTTTAAAGATATGTCTCCTAAGGCAAGAGAAACAAAAACAAACATAAAGTATTGGGACTACATTGAAATAAAAAGGTTTTGCACAGCAAAGAAAGCCATCAACAAAACAAAAACAAAAAAACAACCTACTGAATAAGGGAAGATATTTGCAAATGATATATCTGATAAGGGGCTAATATCCAAAATATAGAAGGAACCTATACACTCAACACTAAAGAAACAAACAATCTGATTAAAAAATGGGCAGACAGGGGTGGGGGGCACCTGGGTGGCTCATCTATTAAGCCTCTGACTTCAGCTCAGGCCATAGTCTCATGGTTCATGAATTTAAGCCCCACATGTGTGCTCTCAGAATAAACCCTGTTTCAGATACTCTGTCTCCCTCTCTCTCTGACCTTTCCCCTTCCCTCAAAAATTAAATGTTTTTTTAAAAAATGGGCAGAGAAACTGAATAAGTATTTTTCAAAAAAAAAAACAAACAAACAAACAAACAAAAACAACCACAGATGGCCAACAGACACATGAAAAGATGCTCAACATCACTAATCAGCAGGGAACTGAAAATCAAAACTACAATGAGATATTATTTTACACCTGCTAGAATGGCTAAAATAAAAAAGACAAGAAATAACAGGAGTTGACGAGGTGGAGAAAAAGGAACACATATGCACTGTTGGTGGGAATGTAAATTGAAGAAACTGCTGTGGGAAATAGTATGGAGACTCCTCAAAAAATTGAAAATAGAAATACCATATGATCCAAGAATTCCACTATTGGGTGTTTACCCAAAGAAGATGAACATACTAATTTGAAAAGATATATGCACACCTATGTTTATGGCAGCATCACTTATAACAGCCAGGATATGGAAACAACCTAAGTGTCCATCAATAGAAAAAGGGACAAGGAAGATGTTATATATATATATATATATATATATATATATATATATATATATATATATATATGAATATTACTCAGCCATAAAAAAGGTTACGATCATGCCATATGCAATGACATGGATGGACCTACAGTATATTATGCTAAGTGAAGTAAGTCAGTCAGGGAAAGGAAAATACCATATGATTTCACTCATATGTGGAATCTAAAAAAAACCCCCCAAATTAATAAATGAACAAAAAGCAGAATCAGACCTCTAAACATACAAAAAAATAAACTTATGTTTGTCAGAGAGATGGGGGGGGGTGATGAGGGGAGTCAGAGATATGGATTTCCAGCTACGGAAAGAATAAGTCATGGGGGTAAAAGTGACAGCATAAGGAATACAGTCAATGCCATTGTAATAGCCTTATAGCTACACTTGTAGTGAGCATAGCATAGTGTATAAACTTGTCAAATCACTATGTGGTACACCTGAAACTAATGTAACATTATCAATTGTACTCAAACAAAAATCACACACAGGCAGAAGATAGACCCATTTTCTTGACTCAACTTGCTGAGCTCAGCTTCCTTGCATAGACAACAGCCACCATCAATTCCCCTCATCAGAACCCATCAGATATTGGAAGCCCCCCTCATGTCTGTGAGCTCCAGCTAAATCTGGGACCAGCCCTACAGGCTCCTGATCTAAAGGCACCTAGGGGCGCCTAGGAGGCTCAGTCGGTTAAGCATCTGACTTCAGCTAGGGTCATGATCTCATGGTTTGTGGGTTTGAGCCCTGTGTTGGGCTCTGTGCTGACAGCCTGGAGCCTGGAGCCTGCTTTGGATTCTGTGTTTCCCTCTCTCTCTCTGTCTGCCCCTCCCCCACTCTGACTCTGTCTCTCTCTCTCTCTAAAATAAATAAATGTTAAAAAAAAATTTTTAAAGGCATCCAACTAGCCCCGGGTAGCACTGATAAAGGGAGTTGGGGTTGAAGAAAAATTGAAAACGGAATCTCAAAGAGATGCCCATGCATCCACGTTCACAGCAGCTTATTCACAATAGCCAAAAGGGGGAAGGAAACAGATGAATCGGTAAGCAAGGTGTGATGTAAGCATACACAGTGGAATATTATCCCCCCTTGAGATAGAAGGATGTCCTGGCACACACTGCAACATACATGAAGCCTTAAGGACATCATGCTAAGTGAGATACGCTAGTCACAAAAAAGACAAATACTGCATAATTCCGCTTATATGAGTGGCCCAGAGTAGTCAGAGTCATAGAGACAGAAAGTAGGACGATGGGTGCGGGAGGCAGGGAGGTGGAGGGAAATGGAGAGACAGTGTACAGTGGGTGCAGAATTTCAGTTTCACGAGAGGAAAAGAGTTCTGGAGACAGGTGGAGGGGACGGTCGCACAACAGTGTGAATGTACTTAAAGTCAGCAAACTGTGCAGTTATAAACAGGACTAGGACGGTGAATTTCATGTTATGTGTATTTTACCAATTTAAAAATCCAAAAAGATAAACGGGCAGGTTGGGGGTCAGTGATAAATAAAGCTAGTGATAGCTTTTGCAAATAACTCAGCCTCAGAAGATGAGTCATATTTTCTGCAGGAAAAGTGGAGACAGGGAAGAGTACTTCAGACAGAGGGATCTGAATAAGCCAAGGCATAGAGGGAACTAGGTGTCCCAGACACGGGACAGGAGGGAGTTTAGGGCAAATGAAGCAGAAAGTCTTGACTGGGAACATAAAATCCAGGACTTGAAATACCATACTAAAAAATTATAAATTCATACAGAAGACAAGAAGGGGAATGCTTTTTAAATATCTGTCTGTCTGTCTGTTTGTTTGTTTATTTATTTATTTATTTATTTATTATTTTTTTAAGTGGTTTCTACACCAACTTGGGGTTTGAACTCACAACTCTGAGATCCAGAGTTGCTTGCTCTTCTGACCGAGCCAGGCAGGCACAATGACACTGTTTTTTCTTTTTCCTTTTTTTTTAAAACCTAATGGGGCACTGATCTCTTTTGCACTGCTGGTGGGAATGCAAACTGGTGCAGCCATTCTGGAAAACAGTATGGAGGTTCCTCAAAAAGTTAAAAATAGAACTACCCTACAACCCAGCAATTGTACTACTAGGTATTTATCCATGGGATACAGCTGTGCTGTTTCAAAGGGACACATGCACCCCAATGTTTATAGCAGCACTATCAACAATAGCCAAAGTATGGAAAGAGCCCAAATGTTCATCGATGGATGAATGGATAAAGAAGATGTGGTATATATATACAATGGAGTATTACTGGGAAATGAAAAAGAATGAAATCTTGCCATTTGCAACTGGAGGGTATTATGCTAAGTGAAATTAGTCAGTCAGAGAAAGACAAATATCATATGACTTCACTCATATGAGGACTTTAAGAAAGAAAACAAATGAACACAAGGGAAGGGAACCAAAAATAATATAAAAACAGGGAGGGGGACAAAACATAAGAGACTCTTAAATATGGAGAACAAACAGAGGGTTACTGGGGGGGGGATGGGCTTAATGGGTAAGGGGCACTAAGGAATCTACTCCTGAAATCATTGTTGCACTATATGCTAACTAACTTGGATGTAAATTTAAAAAATAAGTTAAATAAAAATTAAAAAAAAGAATACACTTATCTCAATGAGCAGTAACATGTGGTACTGTTGAACTACTACATTGCACACCTGAAACTAATATAACACTGTATATTAACCACACAGGAATTAAAAAAAAAATCTAATGGGGCACCTGGGTGGCTCAGTCAAGCATCCAACTCTTGGTTTTGGTTCAGGTCGTGATTCCGGGGTCGTGGTATCAAACCCCATGTCAGGCTCGGTGCTGAGTGTGGAGTCTGCTTAGGATTCTCTGTCTCTCTCTCTGTGTCCCTGCCCTCTTCCCTCTCAAATAAATTTTATTTTATTTGATTTTATTTTATTAAATTTTTTTTCAAATAAATTTTAAAAGATTTTAAAAATCCTTCCATATGACCTAGTATGTGCCTAGTGTACATATCGAATAGTTTCATAGTACATATCGAATGTTTCTTGACTGCTGAGTGAAGGTAATTCTGGAAGACTCTCTGAACCTTTAGCTCTGTCAGTGCATTCTTCTGAATGTCTTTTGTAAGTCCCCACACAGGACTAGTCTCCTTCCTCTCTGCTCCCCCAGTTTCTGGCCCTCGTGGGGTTCCATATTCACCTGTACCCCAGACCTGGGGAGCAGAAGTGAAGTCTGCCTTGATTTTGTGTTCCCAGCATCCAGGACACATGCTAGCACACAGGAGGGGATAAATGCATGCTTATCGAAACACATGCTAGCCCATAGTAGGTATCAGTGCATGCTTATGGATATGGCCTACAGATGAGTCCCAGAATTAGGGGTGCCTTTGCCCTCTTCTCTCAAACCCAACTGAGATTGAGAAAAACAAAATCCCATCTGGTCTGTAATTCCACAGAGATTAAGGGAGAGAGAGGTCTCAAGATCCCCAGCTGTAGTTTAAACTGGCCTTTCTGCTTGCCTACTGGCTGTAAGGATGGATGCAACTTGGCAGAGCCCAGGCAGGAGCCCATTCAGAGTGTGCGGTGGATGAAGGTGCAAAGTGGGTCCATTGAGGTAGAGCTCCTTCCAGGCCGGGGGGAATTCAAGGAGATATCCTCGTCTCCGACTGCTGAACTCATTCCTGAAAATTGTGTCCCCAAATGGATGCCCAGATCATCTGATCACTGACCAGAGACCCTACGGAGGGAAGAAGACTGGGTAACACCCACCTTAGTTGAACTGTTCTGGTAAGGAGACTGGACAGATCTTTGGGGGGCCAGTGGGAAGGAAATACCAACATGATGGAATGGTACTTAGGGCACATCGGCTCTGTGTCACTTGCTTTGCTGAGTGATCCTTGTGTGATCTCCATCAGTCATCCCAATAATCTTCTGTTGTAGGAATAAGTATATTGTACAGATGGAGAACTGAAGGTCAGTAAGAGTAAGTACACGGGCTTGATTTCACATGAGCTGGGTCGAGAGTTGGAGCCCAGGTACGTCTGATTTTCAAGACTGAATTATGTCTCTCGGGGACGATTGGAAAAGGATGGCTGGGTTGGAAGCTGGAAACCTCCCCAACTAGCTGGGTGACTTTGGTCAAAGTGGGGTCATATCTTGATGTCCTTTAAAAAAATTGTTTTTAATGTTTTTGTTTATTTTTGAGTGAGAGAGAGATACAGAGTGTGAGCAGGGGAGGGGCAGAGAGAGAGGGAGACACAGAATCCGAAGCAGGCTCTAGGCTCTGAGCTGTCAGCACAGAGCCCGACACAAGACTTGAATTCACAAACTGTGAGTTCATGACCTGAGCTGAAGTCAGACGCTTAACCAACTGAGCCACCTGGGTGCCCCAAGGCATGATGTCTTTACCAGCATAGTTTTTTTCTTCCCAGGTTGCCCATTACTTTACCCATTTTCTAACTCAGAATTCTACTCATCCTTCAAGGCTCAGATGAAATGTCAGATCCTATGTGAGGTTTTCCTAATCCTTCCTTCTAGGAGTTAATATTCTGTCATCAAACCCCTACCCTAACTGATTTTTGTCTCCTCCTTGTTGATCGCCTCCTCTAGCTAGAATGGATTAGATCAACAAGAGAACCCTGAAATCCAATATGGAGGTCAGAACAAAGGATAGCTTCCCTGCACACATTCGAATGTGTGTGACTGCTTTCACGCAGAGAGACAGCACAATCTAGAGGAGTGATCACTGGCTTCAGAATCAGACAGATCCAGGCTTGGTTGCTGGGTACGCCACTAACTACCTGTGTGACCTCCACATCAAGTTTCTTTGCCTCTCCTAGCTTTAATTCTTCCCATGCAAAATGCAAAGCATAACACCTCACTCACAGAATGGGGACAACCCAGATTAATGAGATAATGTGCGTATCATGAAGATAGTGCCCGTATTGGGATGACATGTTATTTAATAATAATAATAGCTAACAATTAGTGTTTATCGTGTGCCAGAAACTTGGCACAGCGCAACACCACAAGGTAAGAACTAAAATCATTCCCAGCTTGCATGTGTGGAAACTGAAGTTCTAGTAAGACATGTAACTTGTGCAAAGTCTCATAGCTATTAAGCAGAAGACCTGGAATTCAGAGTTGGGTCTATCTGACTCTTATTGTTTATTTGTTTTTAAGGTTTATTTACTTTTGAGAGAGAGAGAGAGAGAGAGAGGGAGGGAGAGGGAGAGAGAGAGAGAGAGAGAGAGAGAGAGAGAGAGAGAGAGAAGGAGAGGGAGAGGGAGAGAGAGAGAGAGGGAGAGAGAGAGAGAGAGAGAGAGAGAGAGAGAGAGAGCGAGCGAGCAGGGGAGAAGCAGAAAGAAACACACACACAGAATGTGAATCAGGCTCCAGCTTCTGAGCTGTCAGCCCAGAGCATGATGTGGGGCTTGAAATCATGAACCATGAGATCATGACCTGAGCCAAAGTCAGATGCTTAACCAACTGAGGCACCCAAGTGCCCCATAATTTTTATTTGAGTATAGTTGACACAGAATGTTACATTAGTGTCAGGTGTATAACATAGGGATTCAACTTCTCTGAACCACCTGCTGTGTTCCCAAGTGTAGCTGCCATCAGTCACCACACAACGCTATGCCAATGTCATTGACTATATTCCCTATGCTGTGCCTTTTATTCCCATGGCTTACTTATTCCATTACTGGAAGCTTGTGCCTCCCTTTTCCCTTCACCCCTTTTGCCCACCCACCCCCCAGCCCCTTCCTTCTGACAACCACCATTTGTTCTCTGTATTTATAGGTCTCCTTCTGCTTTTTGTTTGTTTATTATTTTGCTTTTAGATCCCACAAATGAGTGGAATCATACGGTATTTATCTTTCTCATATCTGACTCTTATGTAATAGTGGAGATGTTATTACAATGCTTTGAGATGAAGACAATCACATCTATCTTTTTTTCATAAAAGGCTATCAAGTGCCAGACAGGCTAAGTAACTTATCCAAGTTGCACCGATAAGAAAGAATCGGATAGAAAACTCCTCTGGATGGGGCGTATCTTGTTCATCTCCATATCCCCACCGTGCCTAGCACAGTGTGCAGTACCTTGCTGATGCTGGATAAATGTTTATGGGATGAAACAAAAATCCTAAATAGCCACTGTGCACTCTGCTTCTGGGCTGAAGAATTCCAGAGTGACCTTTGAAGTTAAATTGATTGTATTTTATGTAAGACGAACAAAAAAACAAAACCTATTGGCATCTAAGGTGACTGGCTATGATGTTTGATATGTGGGATACTTTGTAGAAGAAGTGAGTCTGGTGCAGGCACAAAGAAAGGGATTATTAACAGAGGCAGGAGCAGAGAGAAAGTGGGTCGTGGAAGAGAAAAATCTGGTGGGGGAGGGAGCACAGACAGAATAGAGCAGTGGAGACGTTCTTGTTTAGTACCCAGATGAGTTTCACCATTTGGTGCTGACAGGGCTTGTCTGAAGAGTCATATCCAGGACCACAGAGCCTCCTTGGGAGGGGGACTGCTGTGGGCAGATATAATGTGCTTGTTTCGGGACTGGACACTGTTCCAACCACTGTGGGACTGGGGCAAACAGACCTCAGCTGAGCCTTGGCTGTGTTAACCTCATTGCTACATTTAATCTTCTCTGAGGTTAGAAGTGTCATCAAGGGAATTGAGACCCAGGGTCGTGAAGGAAGCAGTGGAATATGGCTTCAGAATGCCAACCTAAATTGAGCATCACCTCCATGATTTGTCAAGGTACTTGAGGATGTCTTATACTTTCTATGCCTCTGTTTCTTCGTCAGTAAAACAGAGCTAAAAAAAAAAAAAAAAAAAAAAAAAAAGCTTACCTCACAGGGTGAATGGGATGATGAAATAAGATCCAGCCTATAGATTCTTTGTCCAGGATCCCAACACCATATGGAGGCAGCAACTTGATATCTGGGATTTTGGAAAACTCAAATCCATTTGAACTATGTAACTGTAGCACCAACCACAGCCCTTGCACCTGTATAGGTATTTTCAATTTCCTCCTGCAAAAAACAAGGATATCAAACTGAGTCCCTTCAAATGGCCCTTTCAGTCCTAACATTCCCTTCCCAGACTAGAAGACTAATTTTCTTTTCTTCTTTGGCCAACATGTTTCAAAAAATAATCATAAAGTGAAAATTTCACCCCAAGTCCCAAGAGATAGAGAAGAAAATAATGAGATGGGGTCAGCCACACCTGGGCAGTTGAATCTGTATTCTACTCCCAGCAGTTGGAAGGCTTTGAGGGACACAAGTGGACTCTGTGATCCTCAGTTCCCACATCCGTACCGTGGGAACATTGGTGATTACTTCTCAGTGTTGTGATGAGGATAAAATAAAAGCAAAGATCTCCTGACACAACATTTGGCAGTTGGTAGATGTTGGAAAACGGGGATTATTGTAATTTCTAGTTTTCACTCTGCACTCAGAACCCGGGTTTATTTGTGAGGCAAATAGGGCTCGGAGAGGTTAAGTGACTGGCTCCTAGGGAGGCAGTGGCACATCTAGGGTTCAAAGATATGCCCGTTTCATTCCAAAGAAGATCCCTGTGAAAGGAAGAAGCTCAGTAGGACTAGAGTAAGCATCGTCTGTGCTGTGCAGCTGGGATAGATGTAGGGCGAGGCTATGCCAGGAAGGCTTTGTGACAGAATGAGACACATGTGGCTCTCAAACAGACCGAGGGTATGTTTCATAAGCAATGCAACCTCATGCAAAGCCCTGCTGGGTGGTAAAATTGGACAGAACTGGTTTGAAAAAAAAACCCAGTGTCCTTACTTTGTACTTGTAGCCTCTGGGAAACTCTGTTTCTTCATCTTTAACAACAAGGAAAATGACACCTGCTTCACGGGACATTGAGCAATGAATGAAAATGTTTGTTAAAAGGACCCAACCTGGGCACCTGGTGGCTCAGTCAGTTGAGTGTCCGACTTCAGCTCAGGTCATGATTTCATGGTTTGTGGGTTCCAGCCCCGTGTCGGGCTCTGTGCTGACAGCTCAGAGCCTGGAGCCTGCTTTGGATTCCGGGTCTCCCTTTCTCTCTGCCCATCCCCTCCTTGCATTCTGTCTCTCTCTCAAAAATAAATGAACCTCAAAAGATTTTTTTTTTAAAAGAACCCAACCTGGACATACATATATGCAATAAATACTGCCTCTATCTTTATAATAAGATATGTTGGGGGTGGGGAGGATAGAACTCCCTCTATAGAAAATCAGGCATCAAACTTCCATTGTTTTTTCTAGAAAATTGCTGTACCTGACTCCCTTCTCTAATAAATGGTGGTAAGTTTCATCAATAAATGTCATCAAATCAAGAGAGGAATCTCAGAATATGGAGATAAGCATTGTTCTCTATGCCATATGACCAGGAGAAGCACTGAATTTGCTTTTATTTATTTTTTATTTTTTTAAGTTTATTAATTTATTGATAGAGAATGCACATGAGCAGGGGAGGGGCAGAGAGAGAGAGAGAGAGAGAGAGAGAGAGAAAGAAAGAATCCCAAGCAGGCTCCGTGCTGTCAGTACAGAGCCTGATGCAGGGCTTGATCTCATGAACTGTGAGATCATGACCTGAGCTGAAATCAAGAGTCAGTGGCTTAACAGACAGAGCCACCCAGGTGCCCCTATCTGCTTCTTCTTGAGACAGAAGAGCAGTGGGTGAGGGATGAGGGCCACAGACACCCCTCTACTTCTCTCTGTACTAGTGTTTGGGACTGGCAGTGGTGCTGATTTGGGAGATAGAAAGTTCGGTGTGGTTTTCACGTGCTAAATAAAGCACTCCTGTTTGGAGCAGAAGCATCTGGCTGGAGAACAGTTGGCTGACAGATCAGTGCCTGGAAGAACACTGGACGTGTGGCGGATGCCAGCAGGTGCACCAGGACTAGCGGCCGTGCCAACCCTCCCAGGAGATGGAGGCCCGTGTGGGCTGAAATTCTGCTTGCACAGCCCCCCCTCATCCTCCTCAAGGCAGTGGCCAGAAGGGACTCCCTCCCTTTCCTTTCCTTATGCAACCCCCACACTATTCCGTGGGAGCCAATATCATTCTCCCCATTTCACAGAGGGAAAAACTAAGACTTGGATGAACTCAACAATGTGCTGATGTAATAGGCTGACAAGGCAGGGTTTCTGATCCCACGGTGAATGTTCTCCCAAACACACTACATAACCTCCCTTCCGGATCAACAGCCATCAGAAATTGAAGGGCACCCAGGCAGAGTCCCAGAGTTCCCAGCCAACATCGCCTTCTCTTTGCTGCTGTACCTGCTGAGGAGTGTGATGCCTGAAGTCCAACTCTGATTCTCCGTGCATTGAATAAACGTGTGTCAAGCACCTATAAGGTACCAGGCAATGCACTCCTTTGCTGGGTCCTGAGGTTAGAGCTGTGAGCGAGATAGACCCCATCTCTTTCCTCAAGAGGCTTACAACCAAGTTGGAGAGACTTTGCATAACTCAACAAACATGCAAGTAATCCTATTCATTTATTCATTCGGTTAAATTTTTTTTAACGCTTATTTATTTTTGAGAGACAGAGTGTGAGTAGGGGAGAGGCAGAGAGAGAGGGAGACACAGAATCCAAAGCAGGCTCCACCCTCTGAGCTGTCCACACAGAGCCCAACCAGGGGCTCAAACCCATGAACTGCGAGATCATGACCTGAGCTGAAGTCAGATGCTTAACCGACTGAGCCCCCCAGGTGCCCCTCATTCATTCATTTTAATCCCAGTATTAACATACAGTATTATGTTTCATGTGTACAATACAGTGATTCAAGGTTTCCATCCTTACCTGGAGCTCATCACAGCAAGTGCACACCCTCATTCCCTTCACCTATTTCACCCATCCCCCCCCCCCCCCAGCAACCTCCAGTTTGTGCAAGTAATTTAAACTAAATAAAGTTAATAACAATCACCCTGGCACAGAAGTAATGGGTTGCAGGGATAAAGAATAATGACACGGGTTTGACAAAGGATTTTCTGAGGATATGACATTGAAAAACTCATGCCAAGAATGTCAAGGATTCCCAGACATGGGAAACACAAGAATGGAGAGAAAGCTTTTCTAGGATGGAGAGACTTCATGAGGAAATGCTTTAAGGCTGGAAAGACCTTGGAGTATTTGAGGAGGTGAAAGGGCCTCCATGGGGTTACAATGGATGTGAGAAATGGTGCTGTGATGTGAAGTAGTCAGCAAGGATCGGAACATGGGGGCTCGGGGGCCATGGCAGGGCACATGATGCTTATTCTAAGGACACTGAGGAGTGTATCAAGGGTGTTAAGTAGGTGATACAACAGCATAGAACCAGAGTAAGGCAAGCTGTAGAGAGAAAGATGTGCAAAATATTTTGCAGATGTATTTTATTCTTAGATGGAGAGGCCCTTGGAGTTGGGCAATGTGACCAGAGTCCAGGAGTTTGTCTTGTTGGGTTTGTCCACAAGGCCAGACGTAAGGGATGTCCTGTTTGCCATCTTCCTGGCCCTCTACCTGCTGACCCTCCTGGAAAACACACTCATCATCTACCTCATCTGCAGTCACATTGAGCTCCACAAGCCCATGTATTTCTTCCTGGGCAACCTGAGCTGCCTGGAGATGTGCTACGTGTCCGTGACCATGCCCAGTCTGCTCGTGGGGCTGTGGACTGGACCTTACCATATTTCCTTCACAGCCTGCATGACACAGCTTTTCTTCTTCATAGTCCTCATCTGCACAGAGTGCACCCTCTTGGCCTCCATGGCCTATGACCGCTATGTGGCCATCTGCCGCCCACTCCACTACCCACTGCTCATGAGGCCCCAGGTCTGCCTGGGCTTAGCCTTGTCCTCATGGCTTGGGGGGCTGTTGGTTTCAGTGGCCAAGGCATCATGCATTGCCAGCCTGTCCTACTGTGGCCCCAATGTCCTCAACCACTTCTTCTGTGACGTCTCCCCTCTGCTCAACCTGTCCTGCACCCACGTGGCCCTGACGGAGCTGGTGGACTTCATCTCTGCCATCGTCATCCTCTGGGGTTCCCTCCTCGTGGCCATCGCCTCCTATGTGGCCATCGGGAGGGCTGTGCTCCGCATGCCATCAGCCGCTGCCCGCCGCAAAGCCCTCTCCACCTGTGCCTCCCACCTGGTGGTGGTGGGCATCTTCTACGCAGCCACTCTCTTCATCTACGCCCGTCCCAGCCGCATAGAAGCCATGGACCTCAACAAGGTGCTGTCTGTCATCTACACGGTGGTCACACCCATGTGCAATCCCGTCATCTACTGCCTGCGGAACAGGGAGGTCCAGGCAGCATTCTGCAGAACCCTAAAGCTGCAGTCCTGAAGCTGACCAGCGGATAGGCCATGGGGGAGATCTCAAGTTATCAATACTTTTCATTTTTTTAAATTTATTTTTTATTTTTTGAGAGACAAAGAGAGACACAGTGCGAACAGGGGAGGGGCAGAGAGAGAGAGAGACACAGAGTCCAAATCAGGCTCCGGGCTCTGAGCTGTCAACACAGAGCCCAACGCAGGGTTTGAACTCACAAACTGTGAGATCATGACCTGAGCCAAAGTCAGATGCTTAACTGACTGAGCCACCCAGGAGCCCCTCAATACTTTTCATTTTTATTGAGATATAACTCACATGCCATATACTTCACCCTTTAAAATGTGCAATTCATTGAGTTTTAGGTATATTCACAAAGTTGTGCAACCATCACCACCATCTAATTCTACAACGTTTGCATCACTACCAAAAAAATCCTGTACACAATAGAAATCACTCCCAAAGCCTAGCCCACTAGCTTAAAAAACTGTAAGTCTTCTTTGTATGGATTTTCTTGTTTTGGATATTTCATATAAATGAAATGATATAATATGTGGGCTTTTGTGTGTCTCCTTGCACTTAGTGTAACACTTTTGAGGCTTATACATGATATAGCATCTAGCAATATTTCATTCCTTCTTAAGGCTGAGTAATATTCCATTGTATGGAAATACCACACATTATTTACCCATTAGAGTACAGCTGTGTTTTCATGCTTAAATGCAGTGTGTGTCTATATGTATACAGGGAAGAATTGGAAAAACGATACCATAAAATGTTCATAGGGATTGCCATTATGTGGAGGAACTTGGGAAGGGTTTGCTTTCCTTTTCATTTTGTTGTTTTGTCAATTTTTTGTGATAAGTATGCATTGCTTTTGTAATAAAGATGTATTTTTTTTCTTTTTGAACTTTACTTATTTATTTTGAGAGACATAGAGACAGCACGAGAGGAGGAGGGGCAGAGAGAGAGGCAGACAGAGAATCCCAAGCAGGTTCTGTGCTGTCAGTGTGGAGCCCATTGCAGGGCTCGAACCCATGAACCGTGAGACCATGACTTGAGCTGAAACCAAGAGTCAGATGCTTAGTTGACTGAGCCACCCAGGCTCACCCTAAAGATGTAATTTTTGGACTTCAAGATTGTGGAAGATGGCGGCATAGGAGGAAGCTGGGCTCACCGCATCCTGCTGATCACTTAGATTCCACCCACACCTGCCTAAATAACCCAGAAAACCACCAGAAGACTAGCAGAATGGATTCTCCAGAGCCAAGCATAGACAAGAGGCCCACGGAAGAGGGTAGGAAGGGCAGAGAGGCAGTGCGCACTACACGGACTGGTGGGAGGGAGCCGGGCTGGTAGAGGAGCAGCCTGCCCTGCAAGGCAGAGCCCCTGAATTCTGGCTTACAAAAGTGGAGGGGTTGGACTCTGTGAGTTCTGACAGCCAGCGGGACTTAACATCTGGAATGTTATAAGTCAACAGCTCTGCTTGGAGAGCAGGAGGGCTAGAGGACAACAGGAGGGAGAGTTGTTGAGCTCCAGAGAACAGAGCTCAGCTCAGTGGGAGAACAAAGGCACTGGCCAGCGCCATCTCCCTCGCCCACCCCCCAGCCAAAATCCCAAAGGGAACCAGTTCCCATCACGGAACTTGCTCACACCCCGCAAATACCCAAGCTGTGCTTCTGTGGATCCATCCCTCCGATGGGTCTGCCTCCCTCCCGGTGCTGCAGGGCCCCTCCTGAAGCAGACAATCAAAGGCAAAGCAAGCTGAGTCTGCCCCTCCTGCCCCTGCGCACCTTGCGGATCCACCCCCGCCAATACACCAGATTCCATAGAAGCAGCACCACAAGCCTGGCAGTGTTCAAGTAGCCCAGACAGGGGACATACCACTCCACAGTGAGTCCTGCCCCTGGGAGAGGGGAAGATAAGGTACACACCAGCCTGACTGTGGCCCCAGCGATGGGCTGGGGGCAGACAATGGGTCTGACTGCGGCCCTGCCCACCAATGCAAGATACTCCAGACAGCACAGAGGAAGATCCCTGCAGTTCCACGCCACTCCAGGGACTATTCAAAATGATGAAATGGAAGAATTCTCCTCAAAAGAAACTCCAGGAAGTAGCGACAGCTAATGAACTGATCAAAAACGATTTAAGCAATATAACAGAAAATGAATTTAAAATAATAGTCATAAAATTAATCGCTGGGCTTGAAAAAAGTATAGAGGACAGCAGAGGATCTATTGCTACAGAGATCAAGGGACTAAGAAACAGTCAGGAGGAGCTAAAAAATGCTATAAATGAGCTGCAAAATAAAATGGAGGTGACCACGGTTCGGATTGAAGAGGCAGAGGAGAGAATAGGTGAATTAGAAGATAAAATTATGGAAAAAGAGGAAGCTGAGAAAAAAAGAGATAAAAAAATCCAGGAGTATGAGGGGAGAATTAGAGAACTAAGTGATGTGGTGAAACATAATAATATATGCATAATTGGGATTCCAGAGGAGGAAGAGAGAGAGAAAGGTGCTGAGAACTTCCCTGATCTGGGGAAAGAAAAAGGCGTTGAAATCCAAGAGGCACAGAGAACTCCCTTCAGACGTAACTTGAATTGATCTTCTGCACAACATATCATAGTGAAACTGGCAAAATACAAGGATAAAGAGAGACTTCTGAAAGCAGCTAGGGATAAACATGCTCTAACATACAAAGGGAGACTGATAAGACTCATGACCGATCTCTCTAGTGAAACTCAGCAGGCCAGAAAGGAATGGCAGGAAATCTTCAATGTGACGACCAGAAAAAAATATGCAGCTGAGAATCCTTTATCCAGCAAGTCTGTCATTTAGAATAGAAGGAGAGATAAAGGTCTTCCCAAACAAACAAAAACTGAAGGAATTCATCACCACTAAACCATCCCTGCAAGAGATTCTAAGGAGGATCCTATGAGACAAAGTACCAGAGACATCACTACAAGCATGAAACCTACAGACATCACAATGACTCTAAACTCATATCTTTCTATAATAACACTGAATGTAAATGGACTAAATGCACCAACCAAAAGACATAGGGTATCAGAATGGATAAAAAAACAAGACCCATCTATTTGCTGTCTACAAGACACTCATTTTAGACCTGAGGACACCTTCAGATTGAAAGTGAGGGGATGGAGAACTACCTATCATGCTACTGGAAGTCAAAAGAAAGCTGGAGGAGCCATACTTATATCAGACAAACTAGACTTTAAATTAAAGGCTGTAACAAGAGATGAAGAAGGGCATTATATAATAATTACAGGGTCTATCCATCAGGAAGAGCTAACAATTATAAATGTCTATGCGCCAAATACGGGAGCCCCCAAATATATAAAACAATCGCAAACATAAGCAACCTTATTGATAAGAACGTGGTAATTGGAGGGGACTTTAATACTCCACTTACAACAATGGATAGATCATCTAGACACAGGATCAATAAAGAAACAAGGGCCCTGAATGATACATTGGATCAGATGGACTTGACAGATACATTTAGAACTCTGCATCCCAAAGCAACAGAATATACTTTCTTCTTGAGTGCACATGGAACATTCTCCAAGATAGATCACATACTGGGTCACAAAACAGCCCTTCATAAGTTTAAAAGAATTGAAATTATACCATGCATACTTTCAGACCACAATGCTATGAAGCTTGACATCAACCACAGGAAAAAGTCTGGAAAACCTCCAAAAGCATGGAGGTTAAATAACACCCTACTAAAGAATGAATGGGTCAACCAGGCAATTAGAGAAGAAATGAAAAAATATATGGAAACAAATGAAAATGAAAATACAACAATCCAAACGCTCTGGGATGCAGCGAAGGCAGTCCTGAGAAGAAAATACATTGCAATCCAGGCCTATCTCAAGAAACAAGAAAAATCCCAAATACAAAATCTAACAGAACACCTAAAGGAAATAGAAGCAGAACAGCAAAGACACCCCAAACCCAGCAGAAGAAGAGAAATCATAAAGATCAGAGCAGAAATAAACAATATAGAATCTTAAAAAACTATAGAGCAGATCAATGAAACCAAGAGTTGGTTTTTTGAAAAAATAAACAAAATTGATAAACCTCTAGCCAGGCTTCTCAAAAAGAAAAGGGAGATGACCCAAATAGATAAAATCATGAATGAAAACGGCGTTATTACAACCAATCCCTCAGATATACAAGCAATTATCAGGGAATACTATGCAAAATTATATGCCAACAAACTGGACAACCTGGAAGAAATGGACAAATTCCTTAGTACCCACACACTTCCAAAACTCAAACAGGAAGAAATAGAAAGCTTGAACAGACCCATAACCAGCAAAGAAATTGAAGCAGTTATCAAAAATCTCCCAACAAAGAAGAGTCCAGGACCAGATGGCTTCCCAGGGGAATTCTACCAGACATTTAAAGCAGAGATAATACCTATCCTTCTCAAGCTATTCCAAAAAATAGAAAGGGAAGGAAAACTTCCAGACTCATTCTATGAAGCCAGCATTACTTTGATTCCTAAACCAGACAGAGACCCAGTAAAAAAAGAGAACTACAGGCCAATATCCCTGATGAATATGAATGAAAAATTTCTCAATAAGATACTAGCAAATCGAATTCAACAGCATATACAAAGAATTATTCATCATGATCAAGTGGGAGTCATTCCTGGGATGCAGGGCTGGTTCAACATTCGCAAATCAATCAACATGATAAATCACATTAATAAAAGAAAAGATAAGAACCATATGATCCTGTCCATTGATGCAGAAAAAGCATTTGACAAAATTCAGCATCCTTTCTTTAGAAAAACCCATGAGAAAATCAGGGTAGAAGGAACATACTTAAACATCATAAAAGCCATTTATGAAGCCCATAGCTAATATCATCCTCAATGGGGAAAAACAGAGCTTTCTCCCTGAGATCAGGAACACGATAGGGATGTCCACTCTCATCGCTGTTGTTTAACATAGTGTTGGAAGTTCTAGCATCATCAGCAATCAGACAAAAAAATGAAATCAAAAGCATCAAAATTGGCAAAGATGAAGTCAAGCTTTCACTTTTTGCAGATGACATGATGTTATACATGAAAAATCTGATAGACTCCTCCAAAAGTCTGCTAGAACTGATACATGAATTCAGCAAAGTCACAGGATACAAAATCAATGTGCAAAAATTAGTCACATTCTTATACACTAAAAATAAAGCAACAGAAAGACAAATAAAGAAACTGATCCCATTCACAACTGCACCAAGAAGCATAAAATACCTAGCAATAAACCTAACCAAAGATGTAAAAGATCTCTATGCTGAAAACTATAGAAGCCTTATGAAGGAAATTGAAGAAGATATTAAAAATGGAAAAACATTCCATGCTCATGGATTGGAAGAATAAATATTGTTAAAATGTCAATACTACCCAAAGCAATCTACACATGCAATGCAATCCCAAGCAAAATTGCACCAGCATTCTTCTCAAAGCTAGAACAAGCAATCCTAAAATTTGTATGGAACCACAAAAGGCCCCGAATAGCCAAAGTAATTTTGAAGAAGACCAAAGCAGGAGGCATCACAATCCCGGACTTTAGCCTCTACTACAAAGCTGTAATCATCAAGACAGCATGGTATTGGCCCAAAAACAGACACATAGACCAATGGAATAGAATAGAAACCCCAGAGGGGTGCCTGGGTGGCTCAGTCGGTTGAGCGTCCGACTTCAGCTCAGGTCATGATCTCACAGTTTGTGGGTTCAAGCCCCGCATCGGGCTCTGTGCTGACTGCTTGCTCAGAGCCTGGAGCCTGCTTCAGATTCTGTCTCCTTCTCTCTCTGCCCCTCCCCCGCTCACACTTTGTCTCACTCTGTTTCTCAAAAATAAATAAAATGTAAAATAAAAAATTAAAAAAAAAAAAAGAATAGAAACCCCATAACTAGACCCACAAAAGTATGGGCAACTAATCTTTGACAAAGCAGGAAAGAATATCCAATGGAAAAACGACAGTCTGTTTAACAAATGGTGCTGGGAGAATGGGACAGCAACATGCAGAAGGATGAAACTAGACCACTTTCTTACACCATTCACAAAAACAAATTCAAAATGGATAAAGGACCTGATTGTGAGACAGGAAACCATCAAAACCCTAGAGGAGAAAGCAGGAAAAAACCTCTCTGATCTCAGCCATAGCAATTTCTTACTTGACACATCTCCAAAGGCAAGGGAATTAAAAGCAAAAATGAACAATTGGGACCTCATGAAGATAAAAAAGCTTCTGCACAGCAAAGGAAACAAGCAACAAAACTAAAAGGCAACCATCGGAATGGGAAAAGATATTTGCACATAACATATCAGACAAAGGGCTAGTATCCAAAATCTATAAAGAGCTCACCAAACTCCACACCCAAAAAACAAATAATCCAGTGAAGAAATGGGCAGAAAACATGAATAGACACTTCTCTAAAGAAGACATCCAGATGGCCAACAGGCACGTGAAAAGATGCTCCACGTTGCTCCTCATCAGGGAAATACAAACCAAAACCACACTCAGATATCACCTCACACCAGTCAGAGTGGTTAAAATGGACAAATTAGGAGACTATAGGTGCTGGAGAGGATGTGGAGAAATGGGAACCCTCTTGCACTGTTGGTGGGAATGCAAACTGGTGCAGTCGCTCTGGAAAGCAGTGTGGAGGTTCCTTATAAAATTAAAAATAGACCTACCCTATGACCCAGCAATAGCACTGCTAGGAATTTATCCAAGGGATGCAGGAGTGCTGATGCATAGGGGCACTGGTACCCCAATGTTTATAGCAGCACTTTCTTTTTTTTTTTTAATTTTTTTTTAACGTTTATTTATTTTTGAGACAGAGAGAGACAGAGCATGAACAGGGGAGGGGCAGAGAGAGAGGGACACACAGAATCTGAAACAGGCTCCAGGCTCCGAGCTGTCAGCACAGAGCCCGACGTGGGGCTTGAACTCACGGACCGTGAGATCATGACCTGAGCCGAAGTCGGACACTTAACCGACCAAGCCACCCAGGCGCCCCATCAGCAGCACTTTCAACAATAGGCAATTATGGAAAGAGCCTAAATGTCCATCAACTGATGAATGGATAAAGAAATTGTGGTTTATATACAAAATGGAGTACTATGTGGCAATGAGAAAGAATGAAATATGGCCTTTTGTAGCAACATGGATGGAACTGGAGAGTGTTATGCTAAGTGAAATAAGCCATACAGAGAAAGACAGATACCATATGTTTTCACTCTTATGTGGATCCTGAGAAACTTAACAGAAGACCATGGGGGAGGGGAAGGAAAAAAAAGAGGTTAGAGAGGGAGAGAGCCAAAGCATAAGAGACTCTTAAAGACTGAGAACAAACTGAGGGTAGATGGGGGGTGGGAGGGCAGGGAGGGTGGGTGATGGGTATTGAGGAGGGCACCTTTTGGGATGAGCACTGGGTGTTGTATGGAAACCAATTTGACAATAAATTTCATATTTTAAAAAAAGATGTAATTTTCAATTTAAAAATCACTTTATTTTTTTCAAAATTTTTAATGTTTATTTTGAGGAGAGAGAGAGTGTGAGAGAGAGAGAACGAGCAGAAAAGGGTCAGAGAGAGAAGGAGACACAGAATCTGAAGCAGGCTCCAGGCTCTGAGCCATCAGCATAGAGCCTGACATGGGGCTTGAACTCGTAAACCATGAGATCATAACCTGAGCCGAAGTTGAAAGCTTATCTGACTGAGCCACCCAGGTGCCCCTCAAAAACCACTTTAATCTCTGTGTTTTGTGTCCATAAGACAGAGCTGAACCTCTTTCACTGGGAACTCAAGATGCCATTCTGTTGTGGTTCCAGCTGCACTCGACTCAGCGTTGTGTGGACATGTCAGGGGTGTCGTATCTGGTGCCTGTGCACCAGTGTCATCTGAAAGCCGTGATCTTCCTTGTCTTCCCTGTGCACGCAGACACCTTCAACGTCTGGCTTCTGCGTCCCCAGTTGCTGTGGCACCACACTCCACTCCTCTTGCTATTCCTCCGTGGAGCTCACTTCACAGCCAGCTGAAAATGTGCAGAGCGTAACGTGAGCACCTCAGAGCATGGACCCCATCCGCGTTGCCCGGAACAATGCCTGGTCCACGTTAGCTGCTCGGTGAATCTGGTCGAATAAATAAGAGAACAACTCACTGAAGAAAGGTGATGTCTGATCCATCTCCATATTCCCAAAGATTTACAGCTATAATAATTCTACTGGCTATAGAGAATTTGCTGAATTCCAGACCCTATTCAAAACACTTTATATAGATTTGTCACATTCACAGCCACGCTGTGAGGGAGATATGTGTGACAAAGGTTGTGGTCATCTACAACATCAGTCCTTCCTTCTTCCTTTAGTAACAGATCCACCATATCTCAGCTGGAAATCCAGGAAAAAATGTTTCCATGGCACAAGAACAGACATTCAGATCAATGGAACAGAAAAGGGAACCCAGAAATGGACCCACAAATGTATGGCCAACTCATCTCTGACAAAGCAGGAGAGAATATCCAATGGAATAAAGACAGTCTCTTCAGCAAGTGGTACTGGGAAAACTGGACAGCGACATGCAGAAGAATGAACCTGGACCACTTTCTTACATCATACACACAAAAAAAATGTTTCTCAGCTCTTCCCTTGTCCATCCATGATGTCATAGGTGTATGTGCTGGACAAATGTCCATGGAAAAGTTTTAGGTTATGCTTTTTAGGAGAAAGACACTTTCCTGTACTTCCTTCGCTCCCCTTCTCTTCTGGTTGGAATTCAAGCGCGATGACTGGAGCTGGAGCAGCCATCTTGCACCCTGACCTGGAAGCGTCATGCTGAGAATGATATAACAAGATAGGGGAACTCTGAGGTTTTGGGCTGTCTTATTAATACCAAATCAGTGCTGCTACATTGATGAGAAATTCGTTGTATCCTGTTTAAGCAACTGTTTTAGGCTGAAATCCATTACCTAACCAATATGATGCTGTATTAGTCAGTCATTGCTACAACACTGCTGTATTACAAGCAATCCAAAAATGTTTTTCAGTGGCTTCAGTAGCACACTTGTGTTTTTTTTTTCTGGCTTCTGGATCTATGGTGGTATTCTGCTTCAGGCTGCAGGGCAGGCTTAGGTCTGTTCTACTTGTCTCTCATCCCAGAACCAGGAGATGTTCTTCTCAAGGCAAATGGCAAGAAGGCAGTGGAAACAGTTAGTGCTTCCCCAGACATCAGCTCAGGACTCTCAATTTGGTCTACATTCCATTAGCCAAAGCCAATTATATGGTGAAGCAAAAGTTGTTGGGAAAAGGGAAGTAGTGTTATCTTATTATTACTTTTTAAAGTTTTTGTTTAAATTCCAGTTGGCTAACAACAGTGTAATATTAGTTTCAGGTGCACAATCTAGTGACCCAACACTTTCGTACATCACCCGGTGCTCATCACAAGGGCCCTCCTTCTTCCCCATCACCTGTTCAATGCACCCCCACCCACCTCCCTTCTGGTGACCATCAGTGTGCTCTGTTAAAATCAGGAGCGGGCAAAGTGTGTTGTCGCTGAAGAGACCCGGGGTGAGTGGAGGGTTTTCTGCAGCACTGCCTGGACCTCCCTGTTCCGCAGGCAGTAGATGACGGGGCTGCACATGGGCGTGACCACCGTGTAGATGACAGACAGCACCTTGTTGAGGTCTGTGGAACCGATGAGGCGGGGGCGGGAATACATGAAGAGGACCACCCCATAGAAGATGCCCACCACCACCAGGTGGGAGGCACAGGTGGAGAGGGCTCTGCAGCGGGTGACGGCTGATGGCATGTGGAGCACAGCCCTCCCGATGGCCACATAGGAGGCGATGGCCATGAGGAGGGAACCCCAGAGGATGACGATGGCAGAGATGAAGTCCACCAGCTCCGTCAGGGCCACATGGGTGCAGGACAGGTTGAGCAGAGGGGAGACATCACAGAAGAAGTGGTTGAGGACATTGGGGCCACAGTAGGACAGGCTGGCGATGCATGATGTCTTGGCCACTGAGACCAACAGCCCCCCAAGCCATGAGGACAAGGCTAAGCCCAGGCAGACCTGGGGCCTCATGAGCAGTGGGTAGTGGAGTGGGCGGCAGATGGCCACGTAGCGGTCATAGGCCATGGAGGCCAGGAGGGTGCACTTGGTACTAATGAGAGCTATGAATAAAAAAAGCTGTGTCATGCAGGCTGCGAAGGGCACATGGCATGGACTGGAGCCCAGCCCCACGAGCAGACTGGGCATGGTCACGGACACGTAGCACATCTCCAGGCAGCTCAGGTTGCCCAGGAAGAAATACATGGGCTTGTGGAGCTCGATGTGACTGCAGATGAGGTAGATGATGAGCATGTTCTCCAGGAGGGTCAGCAGGTAGAGGGCCAGGAAGATGGCAAACAGGACAATCCTTATGCCCAGCCTTGTGGACAAACCCAACAAGACAAACTCCTGGACTCTGGTCACGTTGCCCAACTCCAGGGGCCTCTCCATCTAAGTGCAAAAGAAGCAGGTTAGAGGAGACTGTGATCCACGCAGGAGTAAAAGGGCAAAAGAGGAAGAGCATCAGGGGTCCCGAGAGCCAATGTAAGTGCTGTGGGTTGACTGTTGTCAGGAGGACTGGTGAGGTGGGACGTCGCAAAACCGGAAATGGAAAACCTCCACGTGTACTTAGTAAATCTGTGACCTTTGGCAATTCAACCCTTATAAGCCTCAGGTATCTTTTTAAAAAAAAAATAATGTTTATTTATTTTTGAGAGAGAAAGACGGCTAGAGTGGGGGAAAGGCGGGGGGGGGGGGTGGAGACAGAATCTGAAACTGAGCCTCAGTTATCTTGTCTGTAAAATGGAGGTAAAAGCTATGATTGTTTTTTTCTTTTCTTTTGATGACTTTAAGTGGTCTGGTCTTTGTCTTTCTTTCCTTCCTTCCTTCCCTCCTCTCTCTCTCTCTCTCTCTCTCCCTCTCCTTTTTCTCACTCTTGAAAAGTTTCCCAGGATGCAAGGGGTTGTCTCCAATAGTTTAAATAAAGGAAGAGTCACAATCCCTTTATTCTGAAATGCATACCTCTTTTAATAGGTTGAATTTCTGGAGGAAATTTGTTACTGCTTATTAGAGAAAAGTACCATCAATAATGGTTTTTCTAAGAAAGACCAATGAATAATTTCCTTTTTGAATATTTCTAAAAATGACTCTTTCTAGAAAGAGAACACATTCTTCTTTTTTTTAAGGAAAAAAACTATATGTGTTAACACCACATATGTGCCCCTACACTGTGCTGCATGTTTTAAACACAGGGAGATCAATTAATTTTCACGACCCTACAAAAATAGCGTGATCTTATCCATTCATACACGACTGTACTGAGGCTCATAAGCAGTAAGTAACTTGTCCAAAGAACAGAGTTCTAGAAGTAGGGGTCCTTATGGGGCATCTGGGCGGCTCAGTCGGTTAAGTGTCTGGCTCTTGGTTTCAGCTTAGGTCATGATCTTGTGGTTTCATGAGTTCGAGCTCCACTTCAGGCTGTGTGATGACAGTGTGGAGCCTGCTTGGGATTCTCTCTCTCTCCCTCTCTGTCTCTGCTCCTCCCTCACTTGCGCTGTCTCTGTCTCACTCAAAATAAATAAACCAGCTTTAAAAAAAAAAAAAGTAGGGGTCCTTTGCCTCTGTTGCTGACTCTGAGGATCCAGCATGATTTTTAGGTCATTGGCATGCATAAAATATGCTATTTGGACTTATTTCTGACTTGCTATTTATCATATGTATCAAACAGCAACTATTTGAGTGTATACTATGCACAAGGGGCCTGAAATCAAACAGTGAACAAAACCAGTGGCCATGAGCTTTCACAATTTATATTCTTGCTAGTGAGGAATAGAGAAAGCAAACAAGAAGACAAATATAGGGATAAATTTTAGCTAAGAAGAAAGCAAAACAGGATGGTCAGGAATGTCTGGAGGAACAGGCTGAACACTGAGCTAGCGAGAGAGCACTTGAAACAGAATAGGAAAAAGCACGTGCAAAAACCTTTAGTTGGGAAGGCGTTTAGCATTGCTGAGGAAAACGAGATCCAGAGTGGCCCAGGAGTGCAGAACTGAGGAGGGAAGAAAGTCATTTTCTGCCCACAATACCCCATCTCTACCCCGATGCACTCTAAATCTCTCGTGGTGTGCTAGTCTCTGAGTTAAACATCCCAATGAAAAAAATTATGTGTCAGAGATAAACAGAGTAATAGGGTGGGATGAGGCTTGGGAACATACACATATATATACAAACTTGATTTATCACATTACTTGTATTGAGGATAATCAGGAAGAAGATAGGTCTTTCTATTAATGGTTTTTGGGTAATTAGTTATTTGTGTAGAAAAATAAAAGGAAATTGAAACCATACATCATACCACATGCAGAGAAAATCAATTCCGGGCAAATGAAAACCAAAAGGTGAAGTGCGAATTTCTGAAATTTTAGAAAACAAAATAAAAGTATATCTTTGTGGCCTTGGTGGCAGAGAAAACTATAAGAATATAAGAAAAGAATTCAAAACTTGCCTGCTTTAAAATGTAAAAGTCAAAAAATAAATAAATACAATGTAAAAATCTGGGGCACCCGGATGGCTTAGTCAGAAGAATGTGTGACTCTTGATCTCGGGGTCGTGAGTTTGAGCCCCACATTGGGTGTAGAGATTACTTAGATAAGTAAGCTTGAAAAAAATGTAAAGTGTAACTATCAGAAGAAAAGCTGATCACCACAAAAAATTAAAACTCACAAAGTGGAAAAATATTCCTGCAATACATATGGGTGACAAGGAATCCCTATGTAGGATATACAAAGGAATTGGACAGTTAATATGCAAAATACGTTTTTTTCCACAGAAATTTGGGGAAAAGGCCTGAATGTATACCTCACGAAAAAATAATTCATCACTGAAAACATGGAAATATGCTAATCTCATTAGGAACAAAGGAAATGAAAATTAATACCCAAATTAGATACCACTTCGCATCCGTGGAATTGGCACAAATATAAACTTCTGAAAATATTGTTTAATAATGCTAACTTTCACACATGGTTGCTGACAGTCTGAATTGGCATGATCACTTCAGAAAACAATTTGGAATTATGTAGTAAATTTTAAGGTATAACCATGCCCCAGAAATTCTGTGTCCAAGCATATATCCAGAGTAACTAATGTTCACAGCTGCACCGTTTTACTAGAAAAAAACAAAAACAAAAAACTGTAAACATCCCAAGTGTTTAGTGGTAGAATTGATAACTAAATTATGATTTCCTTATACACTGGAATACTATTCTATAAAGAAATGAGTGAATCAGAACCACATCTAATGTTATGAATAAATCAATCTCAGAAACGTTATATTGAACAAAGAAAGTTACATGAGTGTGCAGTTATAATTCCATTTACATAAAAGCCAAACTGTGCAAAAAAATGTTAAGAAACATATTGTTTAGGGATACAAAGTCATGTGGCAGATAAAATAGGAGAAAAGTGAGCCCCAAATTCAAGAAACATACTTCCTAGCAGTGAGGAGTGGTGTAGGAAGGGCACACAGGGGCTTCAAAGATCATTTTCTTAAAGTGGCTGATAAGTACAAGGGAGTCATTGCATCTTTATTTTTTTCTATTTTTATTTTAATTCCAGTATAGTTAACATATAGTGATATATTAGTCTCAAGTGTACAATATGGTGATTTGTGTAAGCAGCCCCAATGTCCATCAACTGACAAATGGATAAAGGAGAGGTGGTATATGTGTATGTGACATATACATATGTGTGTGTGTGTGTGTGTGTGTGTGTGTACATATACACATAGTGGAATATTACTCAGCCATAAAAAAGAATGAAATCTTGTCATTTGCAATGACATGGATGGAGCTAGAGAGTATAATGCTGTGTGAAATAAGTCAGAGAAAGGCAAATGCATCATTATTTTTATACCTATTTCTGGGTTGCATTCGCTCATTATTTATATAAAAGCCATTTGTTTTATTTTATTTTTTAAGTTTATTTACTTATCATCTTGAGAGAGAGAGAGAGAGCATAAGCAAGGAAGAGGCAAAGAGAGACGGAGAGAGAGAGAGAGAGAGAGAGAGAGAGAGAGAGAGAATATCCCAAGCAGGCTCTGCACCATAAGCGCAGAGCCCAATGTGGGGCTTGAACTCACAAACTATAAGATTACAACTTGAGCCAAAGTCAGATGCTTAACCACTGAGCAACCCAGGTGCCCCTATAAGCTACTGATAAAAATAGTTTCTATGTGTATTAAAATATATGTATCTACACACCCAAAAACTCAATTTTATGTATGTTAATTTTAAAAATAAATTTTAAAAGTAATTTTCTTGCTCCCATAGTGCTCCCTGAGGTAACAATTGGTATGAGTGTCTTGAAGGTCCTTTCAGAAATGTTGATGGCACATTCTTGCACTTAATGTATGGGTCCACCCTCTCTCCCTTTAAAAAATGACAAAAATTTCACATGAAGTGTGAGTACTAAGATTTCTTTGAATCCAAATATTGTGTTCTTTCTCCAATTCTTTAATGCCTTCTCCCTCAATTTCAGCAAAATTTCCCCACTGACCATGCTTAATTCCTAACATGTCCAAATTAAGGAAAAAGGATCATTCCCTCCAAAACTGTTGGTTTAGGCAAAGATAGACAAGGTCATTAAGATACTCCCCTTCAAGTAACAGATAAAAACACCTTGAATAATATGAATGAAATAAATTATTGGTGGTCATTGTTGATGCTATTTTATGATTATGGGGACACAGTTTGGCACAGGAAGGTAGATATGTTTTGGTGGAAACTTCCCTCTTGGTATTTTGGCACAAGCCCTCATTTTTCAGACAAGCACAATGAGGTTCAAAGTTGGTACTTCAAGTTATTTTCAGGCCAACTTCTGTCTAGGGTGGATGTTCTTAGCCCTGAATGGGGTCACCTGGCCTGTTGGGCTGTTCTTGGCCGGGAGTAAGAGCTGAGCCCATTAGAGGTGCTCTCTCTGGTGCTAAAAATGAGTGTCTGTTGCAGTCTCTTGCCATGGGCTTCCTTCCTGTCTATGCTCTGCCCTACCTCTGTCCTGCTTTTTCCCTCCTCTCCTTTTTTTTTTTTTTAATTTTTAAACATTTATTTACTATCGAGAGACAGAGAGACACAGAGCATGAGCAGGGGAGGGGTAGAGAGAGAGGGAGACACAGAATCTGAAGCAGGCTCCAGGCTCTGAGCTGTCAGCACAGAGCCCGATGTGGGGCTAGAACTCACAAACCACGAGATCATGACCTGAGCCGAAGTCAGTCGCCTAACCACTGAACCACCCAGCCGCCCTGCCCTCCTCTCCTTCTAGCTGCTCCTGTTCTTAACTTCTTCGTGAAGCCTTCTTCAGGTTATCTTGCCCTTCTGATAACTTTAGATGCTCTGGAATGTCCTTGATTAACCTGCTGAATAACTCACAAATGCACCTAAAAAGGTACTGGGCTCTCTGGGGATGGCTGCACAAACGTTCTGCACCTGAATTGCACCAAAAGCCTGAGATATAGTCAAGGTTGACATGATTTTTACCCCTGCAGAGGCTATGATGAGCAGTGAGCAAAATTCCTAATCTCTCTAAACCTGAGCTAACTACTACTGAAGATAGTAACAATAGGTCCATTAGGAATAAAAAAGATACTAGCTGAGATGGCCTTCATTTATTGCCTTTCTGTGTCCGGGCAATCTAGATGCAGTAAAATACAGTGCAGCTGGCTTCATGCATTTTTACTATTGCCCAAAATAAGGAATATACTCACGTTGTTACCCAATCACAATGGTGCGCACATACACCACATATACAAATAAAGCACAAATCTCTCAAAGAAATACCTTTAATCTGTGTGATTCCCTTTCATATTTTCTCTAATGTTCTAGCCATGTGATTTTTTAAGATTTTTTTAATGTTTATTTTTGAGAAAAAGAGAGACAGAGTGTGAGCGGGGTAGGGGCAGAGAGAGAGAGGGAGACACAGAATCTGAAGCAGGCTCCAGGCTCCGAGCTGTCAGCACAGAGCCCGACGCGGGGCTCCAACTCACAAGCTGTGAGATCATGACCTGAGCTGAAGTCGGATGCCCAACCGACTGAGCCACCTAGGTGCCCCTCCAGGTGATTTTTAAAAAGATTTTATTTTTTAAGTATCTCTACACCCAACATGGGGCTCAAACTCACAACCCCGAGATCAAGAGTTGCACACTCCACTGACTGAGTCATCCAGGAGCCCCTATGCCACGTGATCTTTAACGTTAGTACTGACTTAGGGGCGCCTGGGTGGCTCAGTCAGTTGAGCGACCGACTTCGGCTCAGGTCACGATCTCACGGTTTGTGAGTTTGAGCCCCACAGCGGGCTCTGTGCTGACAGCTCGGAACCTGGAGTCTGCTTCAGATTCTGTCTCCCTCTCTCTCTGCCCCTCCCCCACTCATGCTCTGTCTCTGTCTCAGAAATAAACATTTAATATTACTACTGACTTAATACAACTACTTTATAACCCTCAGTTTAAAACATGCTGTAATTCACGGGGCATCTGGGTGGCTCAGTCAGTTAAGTGTCTGACTTGGGCTCAGGTCATGCATAATCTCATGGTTCGTGAGTTCGAGCCCCATGTCAGGCTCTGTGCTGATAGCTCGGAACCTGGAGCCTGCTTCAGATTCTGTGTCTCCCTCTCTACCCCTCCCCTGCTCATGCTCTGTCTCTCTCTCTCCCTCTCTCTCTCAAAAATAGACATTAAAAAAATTAAAATATATTGCCATTAAGGTTAAGAGAAGGGCTTTGGAATAGACAGACACTGGTTCTAACCCAGGCTCTGCCTCTGACTCAGACAAGGGCTCTGACTTTCTGACCTTTGTGTTGCCTCCAATAGGGAGATAACAGCACTGACTTTCTCACACTGTCATGGGAATTAGACCTCAGATAGTCTCCATGGCACCCAGGTAGTGTCTAGCACCCCACAGGTGACTTATAGGAGGGAGAACTTTTCTGGTCTTCTCTTCCCCCCCTCCCCCCTCGCCAAATCAAGCAATCTTGTTTTCTTACCTCTCAGCTAAGGTGACACGGGTCCTGCTTTTTCTTTTCTCAAGGAGACTCTGGGGGCCACAAATATTCAGCTTCTGCCCCTGGACATAAGTGAAGATGCCAGTGATGTGAAGTGTTGGCCAGGAATGTTTGGAAGAAGCTGCCTTTGTCCTGAGCAGTGAGTCCACCCACCTCTCTTCATTTGGTGCCTCTGTTCTCTCAGCTGCCAACGGTACTCTGTGCTTGCAGCCGGCTGCAAGAGAAGGGCCAGTTTAAATCCGAGAGATGGGCCTTAGGGGGCTGTCCTAATCTCTGTGGGTTTAGAGGGGAGAATGAAGCGAAAGCTTTACATCAGTTGTACTGAGGCGTGGGAAGGAGAGTTCCAAGTCTGTTCTCACACAGTTTGGGGCTCGTAATAGATGCAAGGATTTATGCTGGATACTGGGATTGCAAAAGCGGAATGAGACGTAATTCCTGCTCTCAGGTTGAAACAGACGTTTATACACATTATAGTAGGAGATGAGCAAACTGTGGGTGTTTGGACCAGGGGAACCTGGGGTTTCGAAATACATGCAGGAGGGAGGTCTGAGCTCAGTCTCTCTGAAGTGTTACAAGATCATGTCTCCTTGAAACAAGACAAGAAATAGATGGAACATTGTTCCAGCTCATATGGAAAATTAAAATATCCTTTCCCCACTTCCTGCTGGATATTTTAGCTGCCTGAGTTAACATTTAATGTTGAGAATTCTATGCATGAAGCACATCTTTTCCTCTCTGTGCTGTGGATTACCCACTACATAGGTCTCTCTGTTCCTGGGATGCCCGATGCAAATTTGGAGGGAGGACAATCAAATTGAATTTTTTTCTTTTCTCCTCTTGTGTGATCAGCTTAGATAGATTTATTTATTTATTTTTAAAGGTTTATTTATTTTTGAGAGAGAGAGCAGGGGAAGGGGAGAGAGAGAGAGAGAGAATCCAAAGCAGAGAGCAGAGAGCTCGATGCAGAGCTTGAACCCACAAACTATGAGATCATGACCTGAGCTGAAGTCACTCAACTGGCTGAGCCACCCAGGTGCCCCTAGATTTATTTGTTTTTAAATTATTTACTTTAAGTAATATCTACACCCAAAGTGGGGCTTGAGCTCATGACCCTGAGATCAAGAGTCACATGCTCCTCTGACTGAACCAGCCAGGTGCCTCCATAGATAGATTTAAAAGGAATGTGCCCAGGGGCGCCTGGGTGGCTCAGTCGGTTAAGCATCTGACTTCAGCTCAGGTCATGATCTCACAGTCCATGAGTTCGAGCCCCACATCAGGCACTGTGCTGACAGCTCAGAGCCTGGAGCCTGCTTTGGATTTGGTGTCTCCTTCTCTCTCTGCCCCTCCCCTGCTCATTCTCTGTCTCAAAAATAAATAAAAATATTAAAAAAATTTAAAAGGAATGTGCCCATAATTATAACATAGCATTCTCTCAGGAACAGTAAAGTCTTTAGTCTATAAAATGCTTCAGTCAACAAGCAATACAAGATATTTTTGAGTTAATGTCTGGCCCATATTCTCTCTGGGATGTTCTCTGTTCCTCCCATCTTTAAAAAAATTTTTTAATGTTTATTTTTTAGAGAGAGAGAGACAGAGCACAAGCAGGGGCGGGGCAGAGAGAGACGGAGACACAATCCAAAGTGGGCTCCAGGCTCTGAGCTGTCAGCACAGAGCGTGATGAGGGGCTTAAACTCAGGGACTGCGAGATCATGACCTGAGCCCAAGTCGGAGGCTTAACTGACTTAACTGGCTTAACCCCCAGGTGCCCTGCTCCTCCCATCTTTTAAGGGAACGAAGGCTAAAATACTTTCACGTACTCTTGCTTTAAGTACTTAAGTACTTTAAGTACTTCCCTAGCTTTATCCTATATACACAAATACAACAGTGAACTTTGCACATCTATGCCAATGTCTGTCTTTCTGTCCTTCCCCTCTGAATGGAATCTAACTCATCTCTCAAGCTCATTTTCACCTCCTTAGAGTAGCTGTTACCCACTTTTCTTTTTCCGGACACCAGGAATTAACGCTTTTTTGCCTCCTGACAAAGAAGTGTGTTGAAGATGGCATGATCCCCAGCAGGTATCTAGGAACTGGATTGAATGTCTGGGCTTTAAACCAAATTTGGAGCTTGAGAATCTGAATTGAAATTCTTGATCTATCATTCAAAGGTTGTGTGACTTTGACCTCCCTGAGTTTCTGTGTCTCCGTCTATAAAATGGTGACTGTGATACTCACCAGAAAGAGTTCTCATGAATATTAAATTAATCAATGCACATAAGGTGCCTGTTACAATTCCTAGTATGTATTAGGAGCTCAGTAGGTGGGAGCTTTTGCTATTATTGATACACATGACCTCCACAGTAAAAAACATGAAACATTGCTGACACAAAGTTTAAAGGTTAAAAGTGCTAAATATGGAGCAACCTAAGAGTCCACTGAGAGATGAAAGGGTAAGGGTATGTATGTGATACATGCACACAATGGAATGTTATGCAAACATAAAAAAGATGAGAACCAAAAAAAAACATGGTAGAACAGCATGGAACTTTTCTTTGCATCTCTCATCCCTTAAATACAACCAGATCAACACTAAACGATCCTGCACACTTAGAAAACTGATTTGAGGATTAATACACCGATCTGCACAACCTGAACCACAGAATTCAGCAGGTATGCAGCGCTGAGAGGTGAAGTGGGGGAGAGACAGTTGGAGAGTGCAGGGAGCTGTTTGTGCTTGTGGAGAGAGGACGGAGATGGGGGCAGAGGTGGAGCGTATGGAAAGCATCCCCCTTGCCCAAAGCGGCTGGAGAGAAAAGAAAGTGTACGCAAGGGACTGAACAAAAAAGGGAGAAAGGAGGAGAGGGTTTAAATTCCATTAAACTCTGTAAACAGGGGGAGCGCAGAGTCCAAAACTCCGCAGCTGCATACCTGGTGGAGCTCTGATGGGAGGGGCGAATCCCCAGGAGCAGAGACCGAGGTCCTCAGGGCACACGGGAGGCGGTTCCCCTGCTGGGAGGACTCCCCAAGGGCAAACGTCCCAGTGGAGCCAGGAGAACAACCACATTCGCTGGTGCTGGAACAGGGCCGTTGGGGGTGAAGCCTGGCGCCAGATGTGAGTTGTGATTTTCCAGAATCCCTGAAACGCTGCTGCTACATGCCCGCGTGAACTTTTTCTGGGGCGGGCTGGCACCCGGCTGCGGTCTATGGGCGTTGTCAGCAGCACAGTCTTGAGAACGTTCCCGGGGCGGCCGGCAGGTGAGACCCTCCTGCAGAAGGTCTGAGCGGAACAAAGCCACAGTCCCTCAGAAGTGAGGGGTTGGGAAACACAGCTGCTTCTGAGATAAAACTCAGGAGGGAGGTGCCGCCTGGCAGTCTGACGGCTTAGTCACGGACATTGTGGAAGCGGGGGGTGGACGGAAGCTGGACACAGAGGATGAGTGCACGATTGCTGGTCAGAGAGAACAGAACTCTGATACTACTGACCACACAGCTGGGTGATGCCATTTTCGCCCCTCCTGCGCATGCGCACACACACCTACATGCGCCACAACATCCACCCCAGTAAGCTAAGCAGTGCCATCTAATGGAGAACAGAGCCTTTACACTAAGCCCCGCCCAACTGGGCCAACCTCTCTCTTCAGGAACCCAAGTCTCTCCACCTGCTTATTTTACCGACAATAAAGCGCTTCATAGTTTAACTTCCAGGGGAAAACGAAGTAATTTCAGTCGTATTTCAGTCTGTTTGCTGGTCCCTTTATTCAATTTTCTTTTTTTTCTCTTTTCTTTTCTTTTTCTTGAATAAAGAAAGAGAAAAAATTTATTTCTATTTTCAATTTTTATTAAAAATATTTTTCTTTATTTTTTTAAAACTATATTTTTACTATTTTGTAAATTTTTCAAATTCCATTTTACTTCCATCATTTCATTTTATTCTATTTCTTTGTATTCATTTTTTCAAATTATCAAATGTTTTCCTTTTTTCTTCCCTTTTTTCTCTAATCTAACAAGCTCCTTTCAACAACCAGACCAAAACACACCTAAGATCTAGCATCATTTATTTGATCTTGTGTGTGTGTGTTGTTTTTAATTTTAAGTTTATTTTTACCTTATTAATTCCTTTTCTTCCTTCAAA
The DNA here is from genome assembly GCF_024362965.1 of Panthera pardus. Lineage (NCBI taxonomy): Eukaryota > Metazoa > Chordata > Mammalia > Carnivora > Felidae > Panthera > Panthera pardus. Next base: position 10,590,784 of record NW_026526743.1, read on the forward strand.
ATGATGAAACGAAGGAATTCACCCCAAAAGAAAGAGCAGGAAGAAACGGCAGCCAGGGACTTAATCAACACAGATACAAGAAAGATGTCTGAGCCAGAATTTAGAATCATGATAATAAGAATACCAGCTGGGATTGAAAATAGATTAGAATCCCTTTCTGCAGAGATAAAGTCAAGTCAGGATGAAACAAAAAACTCTATAACTGAGCTGCAATCTTGAATGGGTGCTTCGGTGGCAAGGATGGATGAGGCAGAGAAGCGAATCAGTGATATAGAGGACAAAATTATGGAGAATAATGAAGCAGAAAAAAAGAGGGAGACTAAGGCAAAAGACCACAATTTAAGAATTAGAGAAATCAGTGACTCATTACAAAGGAACAACATCAGAATCATAAGGGTCCCAGAAAATGAAGAGAGAGAAAAAGGGGTAGAAGGGTTATGTGAGCAAATCATAGTGGAAAACTTTCCTAACTTGGGGAAAGACACAGACATCAAAATCCAGGAAGCACAGAGGACTCCCTTTAGACTCAACAAAACCCGACCATCAACAAGGCATATCATAGTCAAATTCACAAAACACTCAGTCGAGGAAAGAATCATGAAAGCAGCAAGGGAAAAAAGCCCTTAACCTAAAAGGGAAGACAGATCAGGTTTGCAGCAGACCTTTCCACAGAAACGAGACAGGCCAGAAATGAGTGGCAGGATATATTCAATGTGCTGAATTGGAAAAATATGCAGCCAAGAATTCTTTACCCAGCAAGGCTGTCATTCAAAATGGAAGGAGAGATTAAAAGTTTCCCAGACCAACAAAAATTAAAAGAGTTCATGACCACTAAACCAGCTCTGCAAGAAATTTTGAGGGGCACTTTCTCAGGGAAGAAAAGATGGGGAAAAAAGACCAAAAGCAACAAAGGCTAGAAAGGATCAGAGAATACCACCAGAAGTTCCAACTCTCCAAGAAACATAATGGCAATAAACTCTCATCTTTCAGCACTCACTCTAAACGTCAATGGACTAAATGTTCCAATCAAAAGACATAGGGTAACAGAATGGATGAGAAAACAAGATCCATCTCTATGCTGTTTACAAGAGACCCACTTTAGACCTAAAGACACCTATCATGCTAATGGTCAACAAGAGAAAGCCAGAGTAGCCATACTTATATCAGACAATCTAGACTTTAAAATAAAGATTGTAACAAGAGATGAAGAAGGGCATTATATCATAATAAAGGGGTCTATCCATCAAGAAGACCTAACAATTGTAAACATTTATGTGCCAAATGTGGAAGCACCCAAATATGTAAATCAATTAATCACAAACATAAAGAAATTCATTGATAATAATACCATAATAGTAGGGGACTTCAACACCCCACTTACAGCAATGTATAGATCATCTAAATAGAAAATCCACAAGGAAACAATGGCTTTGAATGACACTCTGGACCAGATGGACTTAACAAATATATTCAGACCATTTCATCCTAAAGCAGTGGAATATACATTCTTCTCTAGTACACATGGAACATTCTCCAGAATAGATCACATGGTGGGACACAAATCAGCCCTCAACAAGTACAAGAAGATTGAGATCATACCATGCATATTTTCAGACTTCAATGCTATGAAATTCGAAATCAACCACATGAAAAAAATTAGAAAGATAACAAACATTGGAGACTAAAGAACATCCTAATAAAGAAAGAATGGGTTAACAAGAGGAAATTAAAAAGTTCATGGAAGCCAATGAAAATGATAACACCACAGCCCAAAACCTCTGGGATGCAGCAAAGGTAGTCATAAGAGTGAAGTATATAGCAATCCAGGCCTTCCTAAAGGAGGAAGAAAGTTCTCAGATACACAACCTAATCTTATACCTTAAAGAGCTGGAAAAAGAACAGCAAATAAAACCCAAAACCAGCAGAAGACAGGAAATAAAGATTAGAGCAAAAATCAATGCTATCAAAACCTAAAAAACAGTAGAACAGATCAATGAAACCAGAAGCTGGTTCTTTTTTTTAACGTTTATTTATTTTTGAGACAGAGAGAGACAGAGCATGAATGGGGGAGTGGCAGAGAGAGAGGGAGACACAGAATAGGAAGCAGGCTCCAGGCTCCGAGCCATCAGCCCAGAGCCCGACGCGGGGCTCAAACTCACAGACCGCGAGATCGTGACCTGAGTCGAAGTCGGACGCTTAACCGACTGAGCCACCCAGGCGTCCCCAGAAGCCAGTTCTTTGAAAGAATTAATAAAATCAATAAACCCCTAGCCAGTTTGATCAAAAAGAAAAAGGAAAGGACCCAAATAAATAAAATCAAGAATGAAAGAGGAGAGATCACAACCAACACAGCAGAAATAAAAACAGTAATAAGAGAATATTATGAGCAATTATACGCTAACAAAATGGGCAATCTGGAAGAAACGGACAAATTCCTAGAAACATATAAACTACCAAAACTGAAACAGGAAGAAATAGAAAATTTGAACAGACTCATAACCAGTAAGGATATTGAATTAGTAAGCAAAAATCTCCCAAAAAAACAAGAGTCCAGGGCCAGATGGCTTTCCAGGGTAATTCTACCAAACATTTAAAGAAGAGTTAACACCTATTCTCTATAAGCTATTCCAAAAAAATAGAAATGGAAGCAAAACTTCTAAACTCTTTATATGAAGCCAGTATTACCATGATTCCAAAACAGACAAAGACCCCAGTAAAAAGTAGAACTACAGACAAATTTCCCTGATGAACATGGACACAAAAATCCTCAACAAGATACTAGCCAACTGGATCCAACAAGACATTAAAAAAATTATTCACCACGACCAAGTGGGATTTATCCCTGGGATGCAAGGCTGGTTCAATATCCACAAAACAATTAACATGATTCATCACATCAATAAAAGAAAGGACAAGAACCATATGATCCTCTCAATAGATTCAGAGAAAGCATTTGACAAAATACAGCATCCTTTCTTGATAAAAACCCTCAAGAAAGTACGGATAGAAGGATCATACCTCAAGATCATAAAAGCCATATAGGAAAGACCCACTGCTAATATCATCCTCAATGGGGAAAAACTGAGAGCTTTCCCCCTAAGGTCAGTAACAGGACAGGGATGTCCACTCTCACCACTGTTATTCAACATAGTATTGGAAGTCTTAGCCTCAGCAATCAGACAATACAAAGAAATAAAAGCCATCCACATTGGCCAGGTGGAGGCCAAACTTTCATTTTTCGCAGATGATGTGATACTCTACATGGAAAACCCAAAAGATTCCACCAAAAACTGCTAGAACCGATTCATGAATTCAGCAAAATTGCAGGATATAAAATCAATGCACAGAAATCGGCTGCATTCCTATACACCAATAATGAAGCAACAGAAAGAGAAATCAAGGAATTGATCCCACTTACAATTGCACCAAAAACCATAAAATACCTAGGAATAAATCTAACCAAAGAGGTGAAATGTCTATATGCTGAAAACTATAGAAAGCTAAAGAAATTGAAGAAGACACAAAAATAATGGAAAAATATTTCGTGCTTCTGGATAGGAAGAACAGATATTGTTAAAATGTCAATATTACCCAAATAAATCTACATATTCAATGCAATCCCTATCAAAATAACACCAGCATTCTTCACAGAGATAGAATCAACAATCCTAAAATTTGTATGGAACCAGAAAAGACCCCAAATAGCCAAAGCAATCTTGAAAAAGAAAACCAAAGCAGGGGCATCACAATCGGACTTCAAGCTATACTACAAAGCTGTAATCATCAAGACAGTATGGTACTGGCACAAAAACAGACACTCAGATCAATGCAACAGAATAGAGAACCCAGAAATGGACCCACAAACAGATGGCCAACTCATCTTTGACAAAGCAGGAAAGAATATCCAATGGAATAAAGACAGTCTCTTCAGCAAATGGGGTTAGGAATATTGGTCAGCGATATGCAGAAAAATGAACCTGGACCACTTTCTTTCACCATACAGAAAAATAAACTCAAATGGATGAAAGACATAACTGTAAGACAGGAAGTCATCAGCATCCTAGAGGAGAAAGCAGGCAAAAACCTCTTTGATCTCGGCTGCAGCAACTTCTTATGCAACACATCTCCAGAGGCAAGGGAAATAAAAGCAAAAATGAACTATTGGGACCTCATAACGATAAAAAAGATTCTGCACAGTGAAAGAATCAATCAGCAAAGCTAAAGGGAAACTGATAGAATGTGAGAAGATATTTGCAAACCACATATTAGATAAAGGGTTAGTATCCAAAATCTATAGAGAACTTATATCAAACTCAACACCCAAAAAACAAATAATCCAGTGAAGAAATGGGCAAAAGACATGAATAGACACTTCTCCAAAGAAGACATCCAGATGGCCAACCGACACATGAAAAAATGCTCAACATCGCTCATCATCAGGGAAATACAAATCAAAACTACATGGAGATACCACCTCACACTGTCAGAATGGCTAACATTAACAACTCAGGCAACAACGGATGTTGGCGAGGATGCGGAGAAAAAGGATCTCTTTTGCACTGCTGGTCGGAATGCAAGCTGGTGCAGCCACTCTGGAAAACAGTATGGAGGTTCCTCAAAAAATTAAAAATAGAACTACCCTACAACCCAGCAATTGCACTACTAGGTATTTATCCAAGGGTTACAGGTGTGCTGTTTTGAAGGGACACATGCACCCCAATGTTTATAGCAGCACTATCAACAATAGCCAAATAATGGAAAGAGCCAAAATGTCCGTTGACAGATGGATAAAGAACATGTGGTACACACACACACACACACACACACACACACACACACACACACACACACAATGGAGTATTACTTGACAATCAAAAAGAATGAAATCTTGCCATTTGCAACTATATGGATGGAACTAGAGGGTATTATGCTAAGCAAAATTAGTCAGTCAGAGAAAGACAAATATCATATGACTTCACTCATATAAGGACTTTAAGATACAAAACAGATGAACATAAGGGATGGAGAACAAAACATGGAGGGGTTGTGGGAGGCGGGATGAGCTAAATGGGTAAGGGGCATTAAGGAATCTACTCCTGAAATCATTGTTGTACCCTATGCTAAATAACTTGGATATACATTTTTGAAAAAAGAGAGAAGTTTATATCTCTCTCAAATAAAATACAATAAGATCCTTCTATTTTGTAGCCCACTTGGCATAGTTTCCATTGTCAAATTCACCTCTTGTTCCAAATGGCTACTCCAGTTCCAGCCACCTTGTCTCCCCCTCCCCACCTTTTCAGTAAAGAGGGGTAAGAAAAAAGAAAGAGAAAGACATACCTTCACCCAAAAGAACGCTTAAAATTTTTCATTAAGATCTTAAATTTTTTTACCACAAGAAAAACCTTTTTATAACTATGTATGGTGATGTATATTAACTAGACTTATTGTGGTGATTATTTCACAACATATACAAATATCAAACCATTATGTTGTACAGCTGAAACTAACACAATGTTATATGTCAACTATATCTAAGTTAAAAAAAAAAAAGAAAAAGAAAATGTATCTATAAAAAAAAGATGAGATTGTGTCTTTCAAGACAACATAGATGGACTTGGAAGGGGTTATATCAAGTGAAAATAGTCAGAGAAAGAAAAATACCATAAGATTTCACCCTTATGTGGAATCTAAAAAATAAAAATGAATAAATAAACAAACAAAAATCAGAATCAGACCTGCAAACACAAAGAACAAATTGATCGTTGCTAGAAGGGTGGGGAATGGGCTAAATGGTTGAAGGGGAGAAGAAGGCACAGACTTCCGGTTATGGAACAAGTAAGTCATGGGGATAATAGGTATAATGAAATGTGGTCAATGATATTAGATAAGGTTGTATGGTGGGGCACCTAGGTGGCTCAGTCAGTTAAGCGTCCGACTTCAGCTCAGGTCATGATCTCACCATTTGTGAGTTCGAACTCCACGTTGGGCTCTGTGCTGACAGCTGGGAGCCTGGAGCCTGCTTCCAATTCTGTGTCTCCCTCTCTCTCTTCCCCTCCTCTGCACATGCTGTGTCTCTCTCAAAAACAAATAAACATTAAAAAAGAAAGAATAGGTTGTATGGTGACACATGATAGCTATGCATGTGGTGAGTACTGCATAATGTTTGAACTTGTTGAACCACCATGTTGTATGGCTGAAACTAATGTAACATTGTGTGTCAACTACACTCGAAAAAATTTTAAGTGCTAAAGGGAAAGGTATACCATATTTATAATTTGACACTCGATATTGTCAAAAATGTCAATTCTGCCCAAAATGGTCTCTAGATTGAATGTTGTCACAATTATAATCTAAGAAGCCACTTTTTGTAGAAATGAATAGGTGAATTTAAAATTTATATGGTAATGTGAAGAACCTAGAAGAGCCAAAACTATCTTGAAAAAGAACAAAGAGGGAAGATTTAAAATTCCTGGTGATAATTCTTACAATAACACTACAATGATCAAGACAATCTCATATTTGTGAAACAATCAACAAATAGATCCATAAAGAATTAAATAGTCTAGAAAGAGAGCCACATATTTATGCTCAATCTGATTTTTCACAAAAATGCCAATGCAATTTAATGGGAGAGTCTTTCCAACAATCACTTTGGTAAAACTGGATAATATGTGAAAACAATACACTCATACATGCAAATGAGGTAGCTAAAACTATAAGCCATCTAGGAGAAAACAGAGGTTATATTTGTGGCCAGGAAATAGGCAAATTTTGTTAGGATGCAAAAAGCAATAACTGTAAATTTAAATATTGATAATTTAGATTTCACCAAAATCAAAATCTTCTGTTTATTATAAGACACTATTAAGAATATAGACAGGCAGAGAAAGGAAAATACCCTATGATTTCACTCATATGTGGAATTTAGAAAACAAAACAAATGGAACATATGGGGGGGGGGGAGAGAGGGAAACAAACCATAATAGACTCTTAACAAAAGAGAACAAACTGAGGGTTGATGGAGGAAGGTGGGTGGGGGATGGGCTAGATGGGTGATGGGCATTAAGGAGGACACTTGTGATGAGCACTGGGTGTTGTATATAAGTGATGAATCACTGAATCCTACTCTTGACACCAATATTGCACTGTATGTTGACTAAAATATAAATAAACATTTTTAAGAGAAAAAGAATATAGATAGGTAATAGCTAGTAGCAAAGGGATGGGGAAGGGATTGAGATAAAAGTTCTGCCCTAATTTTTTATTCAGCACATATATCTTGGTCGTATCATCATGTCAAACATATAAATCTGTTTCTTTTTATGTAGTACCCCAACGTTTATCTCAGAATGAATATAATGTATTTAATCCATCAATTTTAGATGGATATTAGATTGCTTCTGATTTTTTCATTATAAAGATGCTACGAATATCTCCATATGGAGATATACATATATATATATGGAGATATATATATATATATGGAGATATATATATATATATGGAGATATATATATATATATATGGAGATATATATATAGAGAGAGACCATATATATATAAGATAGACCATATATGTGTGTGTGTGTGTGTGTGCGTGTGTGTGTGTGTATATATATATATATATATATATATATATATATATATAATCTCTCTCTATACACACACACACACACACACACACACACGGTCTATCTTTACTTGTGGGAACATATAAAACATTTGGTAAATATTTGTCATCCTAGGAATAAAATGATGGGATTGCTAAATCTGCATTTCTTGGCTTACTAATAAAGTTGACCATCTTGCCATGTGAGTTATCAGTCACTTATCCTTGATGACTTTGCTTTCTCATGGACATTGTTCACTCTTCTCATGGGTGATTCAGATTTTGTTATTAATTGAAATGAACTCATTGTTTATTAATTGGGAACCACATTTCTCTAGTTTTTTTTTTTTTTTTTTTTTTGTTTGTTTTGCCTTTCAGTACTATGTTTGGTATTTCCTGGCCATGAAAGATTTTCGATCAGGAGATGAGAGGTCCAATCCAAAACCATGATCAAGGCCAGTGGAGAGTTTTCCGAAGCACTACATGGACCTCCTTGTTCCTCAGGCAGTAGATGATGGGGTTGCACATGGGCGTGACCACCGTGTAGATGACAGATAGCACCTTGTTGAGGTCCATGGATTTGATACGGCTGGGACGACAATAAATGAAGAGGGCTGCTGAGTAGAAGATGCCCACCACAATCAGGTGGGAGGCACAGGTGGAAAAGGCCTTGCGCTGGGCAGCAGCTGATGGCATGCGGAGCACAGCCACCACAATGGCCAAGTAGGAGGCCAATGCTACCAACAGTGTTCCACAGAAGATGACAATGGCAGAGATGAAGTCCACCAGCTCCGTCAGGGCCACGTGGGTGCAGGACAGGTTGAGCAGAGGGGAGACGTCACAGAAAAATTGGTTGAGGACATTGGGGCCACAGTAGGAAAGGCTGGCAATGCATGTCGTCTTGGCCACCGAGACCAGCATCCCCCCAAGCCATGAGGACAAGGCTAAGCCCAGGCAGACCTGGGGCCTCATGAGCAGTGGGTAGTGGAGTGGGCGGCAGATGGCCACGTAGCGGTCATAGGCCATGGAGGCCAGGAGGGTGCACTCCGTGCAGATGAGGACTATGAAGAAGAAAAGCTGTGTCATGCAGGCTGTGAAGGAGATATGGTAAGGTCCAGTCCACAGCCCCACGAGCAGACTGGGCATGGTCACGGACACGTAGCACATCTCCAGGCAGCTCAGGTTGCCCAGGAAGAAATACATGGGCTTGTGGAGCTCGATATGACTGCAGATGAGGTAGATGATGAGCGTGTTCTCCAGGAGGGTCAGCAGGTAGAGGGTCAGGAAGATGGCAAACAGAACATCTCTTATATCTGGCCTTGTGGACAAACCCAACAAGACAAACTCCTGGACTCTTGTCATGTTGACCAACTCCAGGGACCTCTCCATCTGTGGAGGGACAAATAAAGTTTGTTGACATTCTGGTTTCTTCAGAGACACAGTAGCAAAAAAACATTGGGAATATGGTCACAGTACATGGAGACGCTAGGCACTTGGCTAGCCCAAATTCTGTTGGAAATTGTCTGTTATACAGAAATGCCGAATAGATGTTTGTGAACGAAACTCTGAGCATGAGATCACTGTCTTTACTCTAATCTGTCTTACTAAGTCTGTGTCCTTATACAATTGGATCGCTTGAAAATTGGGGGAAAAACATTGGCCTCCCATGAGGTTGTTATAATATATAAATCAATTGATGGGAAATGCTATACCAAATAAGAAATTAGAATTGTTCTTATTTCAGTTCCCAAAAAAGTGCTTATTCTGGGTCATGTTTTTTCTTTCTTTGTATAGTCTGCATAAAAATTTATTTATTTAGTTTTAAATGTTTATTTATTTATTTTGAGAGAGAGACAGAGAATCCTGAGCATGCTCCACTCTGTCAGCACAGAGCCTGACTCGGGGCTTGATCTAATGAACCACATGATCATGACCTGAGTCGAAATCAAGAGTCGGGTGCTTAACGAACTGAGCCACCCAGGGGCCCCAATCTGTGTAAACATTTTGGAGTATTTTATAAGTCTGGAGTAGAGCAAGACTGTCATCTCTTTTGTTTGAAAATGTTTCTCTTCTTGGGGCGCCTGGGTGGCTCAGTGGGTTAAGTGTCTGACTTCGGCTCAGGTCATGACGTAGCAATTCATGGATTCGAGCTCCACATCAGGCTCTGTGCTGACAGCTCAGAGCTGGAGCCTGCTTTAGATTCTGTGTCTCCCTCTGTCTCTGACCTCCCCTGATCACACTCTGTTTCTCTATGTATCTCAAAAATGAATAAACATTAAAAAAATTTTTAAGAAAACGTTTCCTCTTCTTAATGCAAATTAACTTTGGGAATTATATTAGGTTGTAGGTCACCAGTGATGATGTTCAATGGACATGCCATTCATGAAAAGGTTGGAAATACCATTTATTGTATCAGTGTGTGTGATCACAAACACACATAGGCATTATTTTCCCACTGATAAGTTTCTGGAAGCTGAGGCTCACAGAAAAAAAAAATAATGTAAACTGGAACACACAATCTCATAATTAAAACTTCCATAACTCATTGAGCCCCTAGTATGCCTCAGTAACTTGCCATAAAGCCTACTTATATTTGTTGGTTTTGTGCCATGAAAGAGTATGGAGCCCAAACAGATAAATTCACTTGCCCAAGGCCACAGAGCCAGGACACAACAGCACAAAGAAGAAAACATAGCTGGGCCAGACGTCTATACTGTGCCAACCCCTTTTCATTCCATTGTCACAATCAAGCCTAAAAAGTCTACACTCAGGACATGGGAAGTAAAGAGCTGACAAGTGACCCAACCAGAGAATCTTTCTGACTACAGGCTATCATTCATGGGATTCATTCAATAACATTCATTAGGTTTTCCATTCCATAGTAGGTGTTGGGAATACATGGATGAGGAAGACACAGTCCATGTCTGTGGTGAGCCGACTTCTTTTTTTTTCTTTAATTTTTATTTATTTATTTTGAGAGATAATGAAAGAGCAGGGGAGGGGCAGAGAGAGAGAGTGAGAGAATCCCAAGCAGGCTCCATGCTTAGCACAGAGCCCCATGAAGGGCTTGATCCTACAAACCGTGAGATCATGACCTGAGCCAAAACCAAGAGTCAAATGCTTAACCAACTGAACCACCCAGTCAGCACCCTATGAACTGACTTCTTATGAGAAAGAGAGTCAATTAACAAACAAACCAATTTAAAAAAAGCAATTTCAGGTTAGAGGGGAGCCCAAGATAGGAGTTCAAGGCTACTTAAGCTCAAATAATTGAGGATAAACTAGTGATAGAAGGCAATATCTACCAAATTTTCCTAATAAAGATACCTACTCTGCACATGAATGTTAGGGATGAAGGTGTCCTGAGACACAATCTCTCGAGTTATATTAGCAGGAATCTGGAAGAGCATCGGCATGAAAGAATTTGTTGCTATCATTTTCTTCTGGTTGAAGAGCACCAAAATTTTCCAAGAGGTCAGATTTGTAGATCTTAAGGCTCTGTACAAAGGAAGATATGAGCTAATCTAACCCTCAGGACACACAGATGTTGTGTACATTACTGCACATACACAGATTGGGCACCAAGGCTCAGGGATGTGACTCCACCAACCCGTTCCACGGCTGTCAAGCAGAAGTTTCACCCCAATAAACACAATCACCTTTCATTTCCCCTCCTCCCCAGTCCTTCCCCTTCACTGAGATTCTTCACTCCCCCTCTTTTTGGTTCTGCCTCTGATCTTCATTATCCCCTCATCCGTATCCCCTCAACAGGCATCTCGTCCACAAATCCTCTCCCGTGGCATTGACTTTCCTAACATAGGGCTTCAGATGAGCCAAGACATCCCTGGATAATCTGCAGCAAAACTAGTGAGTGCACTCCCAGAGGGTCACATTCGTATCCCGAATCCCAAAACTAGACATTCAGAGGTTATTTTATCTAAAAAATATTTGTAATCCATGAATTATTTGCTAACAGCTGTGCTAGGTTGGAAGCAGACGGTCAGTAAGAACTCATTCCTGGTCCTCAGAGGAATCTGTGTCAGGGAACTTTCTCTATCTGTTGCCTTGAGCATTCTACTTAACCTCAGCTGTATGTTAATAAAAAATATAATCATCTCTCCCATGAACTATATAAATTCTCTGCTGTGGGAAGAGGGGCAACGTAGTGTTGTGTTAAAACAGGCTCAGAGTTATACAGAAGTGGGTTTGAATCCTGTTGTTCTAAATGAAACTCAGAATTTCCCTCATGAGAAGGCTGGTAAAATCTCGAACAGTAATTATCTATTAAGTAAGGACTTTGTGTAAGAAGCAGTGCACCAATAGTGATGGCTATTTGGGCATGAATAAACCTGAGTTTTAGCCTCAAAGTGTTCGAGAACTTTCAAGCAGTGGAACTCTGGGAAAGTCACTCAATCCATTTAATTCTGCCTTGTAAATTAATATACAGTATGTGGATAACTACTAAGGTTATTAACTGAGAATTACTTCACTTAATATTTCTAAAGCATTCAGAGTCGATAGCTGGTATGCCATGGATATTCTATAAATAAATTCTTATAAAAGAAAACCTTCTTTCGGGGTGCCTGGGTGGCTCAGTTTGTTGAGCATCCAACTTCAGCTCAGGTCATGATCTCACCATTTGTGGGTTTGAGCCCTGCTTCGGGCTCTGTGCTGACAGCTCAGAGCCTGGAGGCTGCTTCGGATTCTGTGTCTCCCTCTTTTTATGCTCCTCCCTCACTTTCGCTCTCTCTGTCTCTCAAAAATAAATTAAAAAAAAACACAAAAAAAAGAAAGAAAACCTTTCTGTCGTTCCTTGTCCTCATTCCCCCAAGAATAGTATTTGGTCTCCTCATGTGATGGTCTCCTCAACTACAGATCCATTCTTGCTGATGCTGCTCTTAGAAGAGGTTGAGATGCTCAGGTGAGTTCAGCTCCTCTTACCTGGAGGAGGAAATGCCAAGGAATAGAGTCACCATTCAGTCTATGTTGGAAGAAGTTGCTCCTGGACCTGAATGGCATCCACTCCTCCCACCCTTGTTTCTCTTCGTGGTTCTGGATGCCTTTCGTTGCTGAGATGACTATCCTCACAGTGAGAAGGAGGCAGGAAGGCCAGCTTAAACTGGAGCTCTGGGCCTCAGAGACCTCCCCCAGTCTCTGAAGATTTGGAGAAAAGTTGGTGTGAAAAACACTTTTACTGATATTCGCTTAAGGGGAGGAGAAACCTCAGAGCCACCCTGAGTTCAGGCCATCGTACATTGGCTGATTTATTCCCAAATACCTGGTCTTGTGTTTGGATCCTGGGGCATGAAGATGAGTGGTAGGGGCACCTGGGTGGCTCAGGTGGTTGAGTGTCTGACTCTCGATATCAGCTCAGGTCATGATCCCACGGTCGTGAGATTGACCCCACGTCAGGCTCCACACTGAGCATGGAAACTGCTTGGGATTCTCTTCCTCTCTCCCTGTCCCTCCCCTGTTCATATTCATTCTTTCTCTCTCTCTCTCTCTCTCTCTCTCTCTCTCTCTCTCTCTCTCTCTCTTTCTCTCTCTCTCTCCCTCCCTCCCTCTCAAAATAAATAAATAAACTTAAAAAAAAGATGAGTGGTAAACTGTTCCTGCCTTTGGTTGATAAGTTTGGTTATGGAAACACATGTTCATAACATGTACTTGTTCTGAGAGGAGATAATGTATCTGAGGACCACAGAAGTGGACTTTCCAGTAGAAATTGGAGGCTAAGAAAATGCTGGCCATTGAAAGTAGGGGCAGGAATGGATATCTGAATGTCCATATTCATAACAGTATTATTCACAATAGCTGAAAAGTGGGAGTAGTATCAGTGTACATGGAGGGAGGCAATAATGAGCAAAATGTGCTGACAGCTCAGAGCCTGGAGCCTGCTTCGTATTCTGTGTCTGTCTCTCTCTGCCCCTCCTCCTCCTCTCTCTCTCTCTCTCTCTCTCTCTCTCTCAAAAATGAATAAACATTAAAAAAATAATCCCATATGCCCTTTCCTAGCTGTGTGGCTTTGGGACGATTTTGTCTCCTCACTGAGCCTGTTTCCACACCAGCAAATTGGAGCTAAGAAGACCCAACCCACCATGTTGTCAGAGCAGGTGTTAGTTTCTGGGGATATCTGGGCACGTCAGACCTGTATCCTGCCATTTGTCTCAACACTGGGAAGTCAGTGAGAGGCATGGAGCCTTTCATGCACAAAGGTGTTGAGGCTGATAACTCAGTAAGCATTTGATGGGTTGTGAACTACACTTCTCAGAGTATGGATGGGGTCACTAATTATGGAATCTTTAGTTTCTTCAAGAGACCTCACCCACTTTCTGTGATTCTGGAGCCATGACCAAAACACATCCCCACCAAGTAGTTACTAAGCACTTGCTTGTATATCTCACATGAGGGGGAGCTTATCACCTTTCATGACAGCCTCTCCATCCTCAGAATTTAAGAATGATTCCTTGGGGCGCCTGGGTGTCTCAGTCAGTTGAGCATCCAACTTCAGCTCACGTTGTGATCTCATGGTTTGTGAGTTCGAGCCTAGTGGCAGGCTCTGTGCTATCAGCTGCTTCGGATTCTGTGTCTCCATCTCTCTCTGTCCCTCCCCCTCTCAAAAAATAAATATTTAAAAATAAAAAAAATAATTATTACAAAGATCTCCCCAGCAGTATTCGTATACATGGTTGGCAGGACTATAAACTGGAACCAATTTTTTGGAGGACACAGTGGCTATATCTGCCCACATTAACACTTAGGAGTTTATCCTACTGATAGATGTGCATGTCAACTCAAAGGTCTGTGTATGGGGTTAGTGAGAGCTGAGCATTATCTTCAAGGATAGAAGATTGGAGAGAACCTTGGTCCACTGACAGGACTGGGGAAATGCACTATGTTGTATGCTTTTTTTTTCTATTAAAAAGTTTTTTAAGTTTATTTATTTTGTGAGAGAGAAAGCACGCTGGGGAGGGCCAAAGAGAAGGAGAGACAGAATCCCAAGCAGGCCCTGTACCATCAGCACAGAGCCCGATGTGACGCTTGAACCCACACACTGTGAGATCATGACCTGAGCTTAGGTCAAGAGTCAGAGGCTTAACCTACTATGCCACCCAGCGTCCTACATTATGTTGTATTCTTTTTTTTTTTTTTTTACATTTTATTTTTTATTTTTTTTAATGTTTATTTATTTTTGAAACAGAGAGAGACAGAGCATGAACAGGGGAGGGGCAGAGAGAGAGAGGGAGACACAGAATCTGAAACAGGCTCCAGGCTCTGAGCTGTCAGCACAGAGCCCGACGCGGGGCTCGAACTCACGGACCGCGAGATCATGACATGAGCCGAAGTCAGACGCTTAACCGACCGAGCCACCCAGGTGCCCCTACATTTTATTTTATTTTATTATTTTTTTGAGAGAGCAACATTAAAAAAATCTTTTTTATAATTTACATCCAAATTAGTTAGCATATAGTGCAACAATGATTTCAGGAGTAGATTCCTTAGTGCCCCTTACCCATTTAGCCCGTCCCCCCCTCCCACAACCCCTCCAGTAACCCTCAGTTTGTTCTCCATATTTATGAGTCTCTTGTGTTTTGTCCCCCTCCCTGTTTTTATATTATTTTTGTTTCCTTTCCCTTATGTTCATCTGTTTTGTCTCTTAAAGTCCTCGTATGAGTGAAGTCATATGATATTTGTCTTTCTCTGACTAATTTCACTTAGCATAATATCCTCCAATTCATCCATGCAGTTGCAAATGGCAAGATTTCATTCTTTTTTATTGTCAAGTAATACTCCATTGTATATATATACCACATCTTCTTTATCCATTCATCCATCGATGGACATTTGGGCTCTTTCCATCATTTGGTTATTGTTGATAGTGCTGCTATAAACATTGGGGTGTATATGTCCCTTCAAAACAGCACACCTGTATCCCTTGGATAAATACCTAGTAGAGCAATTACTGGGTTGTAGGGTAGTTCTATTTTTAGTTTTTTCAGGAATGTCCATACTGTTTTCCAGAGTGGCTGCACCAGTTTGCATTCCCACCAGCAGTGCACAAGATATCCTCTTTCTCCGCATCCTCGCCAACATCCGTTGCTGCCTGAGTTGTTAATGTTACCCATTCTGACAGGCGTGAGGTGGTAACTCTTTGTGGTTTTGATTTGTATTTCCCTGATGATGAGTGAAGTCAAGCATTTTTTCATGCGTCAGTTGGCCATCAGGATGTCTTCTTTGGAGAAGTGTCTATTCATGTCTTTTGCCCATTTCTTCACTGTATTATTTGTTTTTGGGTGTTGAGTTTGATAAGTTCTCTACAGATTTTGGATACTAAATCTATATGTCATTTGTCTGATATGTCGTTTGCAAATAATCTTCTCCCATTCCGTCAGTTGCCTTTTAATTTTGCTGATTGTTTCCTTCGCTGTGCAGAAGATTTTTATTTTGATGAGGTCCTAGTACTTCATTTTTGCTTTTGTTTCCCTTGCCTCCGGAGATGTATTGAGTAAGGAGTTCCTGTGGCTAAGATCAAAGAGGTTTTTGCCTGCTTTCTCCTCGAGGATTTTGATGGCTTCCTGTGTTCCATTTAGGTCTTTCATCCATTTTGAGGTTATTTTTGTGTATGGTGTAAGGAAGTGGTCCAGGTTCATTTTTTCTGCATGTCTCTGTCCAGTTTTCCCAGCACCACTTGCTGAAGAGACTGTCTTTATTCCATTGGATATTCTTTCCTGCTTTGTCAAAGATGAGTTGGCCATCTGTTTGTGGGTCCATTTCTGGGTTCTCTATTCTGTTGCATTGATCTGAGTGTCTGTTTTTGTGCCAATACCATACTGTCTTGATGATTACAGCTTTGTGGTATAGCTTGAAGTCTGGGATTGTGATGCCTCCTGCTTTGGTTTTCTTTTTCAAGATTGCTTTGGCTATTCAGGCATTATGTTGTATTCTTACAGTGAAAAACTCTACAGCTCTTCCTGAAGCCACATGGGCAAGAATGGTATTAATACATGAGAAGCAAGGTGTACCAACTGTGGAGAATATGCTATTGTTTCTATGAATGGCAGGAGAGGTTATATATTTTTGTATATATGCATGCAGATGCATATGCAATGAATGTTTCTGGAAAGACAGACAAGATTCTGCTAACAGTGGCTGCCTCTTGAGAGTTTCAGAGGGGGCATAGAGGCAAGAGACATTTTTCATCATATATCCTTATAATATTTTTTAAACTTTTGTCCATGGACATGTATTTTGCTTCTAAAAATTTGCTTCTTAGACATTGAAGAAGGAATGAAAGCCCTCCACAAACAAACTTGCTATAAAAACATTTGATCCAATTATATGAGGTATCTAGAGGAGTCAGATTCATGGAGGCAGAAAGTAGATGGTGGGGACCAGGGGCTGGGGGAGGGGGAGGTGGAGGTGTTTATTGGGTACAGAGTTTTAATTTTCAAGACAAAAAAGTTCTGGAAGCTGGTTGCACAACAATGTGAATATACTTTACACTACTGAACTGCACACTTAAAATGGTTAAAATGATAAAATTTATGTTATGTGTATTTTATCCCAATAATATAAAAAAACTAAATATATTTGAAATAACATAAGTATGTTCAAAACAAAGAACATCCTCCAGAAACCAATGCCCATTTCAACATGATAACCAGGATTTATAGTTTGGCCTTATATCCTTCAGATTTTTTGTCATGTACATGAAATGCTTTCTATGATTTGACTCCTACTATAACTTCATTTAACACTTTGGAATCAGAAAAAAAAGTAGGTTTATGAATATGTGATTCTACGTAGATCATCCCCATGGATGTTTGATGCATCACATACACAGACATAGTTTCATTTTGAAAAAAAAAAATGGTTTTTAATTACATTTTGCATTTTAGTGTGTTTCATCCACGGAGTATTTTTCCATATTCATTAAGATGTTCATAATCACGATTTTAATAAGTGTGCAATGTCTTGTCATATGGTGTTGGCAAATAATGTTATACAATTCTGAGTTACCTAAGCGACATGAGGAAGTATTCTTTGTCAGCCAGATGAAGTAAGTAAAAGTACTTGCCTCACAGGCTTGTGGTGTGAATGAATGAAGCTGATGCATTAAATATCTTATCACAGGCCCTGGCACCTAGTAAGCACTTGATTATTGTCATTACTATGTGATCAAGTGGTATTTGATTTTTTAGAACTTGAGAGAGTGCCACAATGGACATCTTTGTATGGGAGTGCTGTGCTTGTTTTCTCTTTTTAAACGAGTTATGGTGAAGAAGGATTGAGGGCATGAGGAGGAACAGACGAGTGAAGGAGGAAGCAGGGAAGGAGGGATGGAGGAAAGGAAGGGAGGGAAAGAGGAAGGGAGGGAGGAGTTATTTTACAGCTATGGGATGTAAAGTTTCCTGGAAGGTCAGCCAATGCTCTTCATTTTTGGACCAGAAAAGGTGATCCTCAGAGAGGATCAGTCTGCCTAGGTGACCCAGTGGTCCCCTTGCCCCACCCATGCTCATTCTATCATCCTGGTTTGTAGGGTTATCTTCAGATGATGGATGAAGCAGGAAACAGAAGCCCAAAGACCTTCACCAACTCAGAAGTCAAAGCGGGGGCTTCCACACCTCCTGCCTCCAGTCAGATCCTTGAAGAATCACCCTTTTTTTCCTGAATAAGCAAAAGATGCTTTGCTCCCAAAGAAGACTCTCAGAAACCAGTGCATCCACAGCTGAGAAGCTTGGCTGAAGGAAGCCTCAACAAGATAAAGCTTCTGGCCAGGGAACTTGAAGCTGTCATTCTCCCCGAAGACCTCAGAATCAGGGCTCATTATCTACTCTCTGTGCCAATCTGGGGGCAGTGCGGACACAGCCCTTCCATTCTATCCACCCCCTCTCTCCAGCTGAAGAGGAGTATACCTCTCCATGGTGCAAAATTCCAGTTCCATGGCAAGGGTGCTTGATGTGGGCCAGGGTGTGAACAAACGGGTCCTCTTCTACTCCTCTGGTGAGAGCACAGACTGATGCAGCCAAGTTGGTGGGCAAGCAATTAGACAGGTTAAAACAAAAACTTGCCTTCCTTGATGCAAATCAAACCCACAGTGAGATACCATCTCACACATGCTATGTTGGTTATCATCCAAAAAGGGGGGAAAAGAAGAGATAACAAATGCTAGAAAAGATATGGAGATGACGATGATGGTGATGATGATGATGATGATGATGATGGTGGTGGTGATGATGGTGGTGGTGATGATGATGGTGGTGATGATGATGATGATGGTGGTGGTGGTCATGGTGATTGATGATGATGATGATCATAATAGTGGTGGTGATGATGGTGATTGTGATGATGATGGTGATGGTGACAGTGGTGGTGATGATGAAAGTGACGATAGTGGTGGTGATGGTGATGGTGGTGGTGATGACGGCGGTGGTGGTGATCATGATGGTGGGGATGATAGTGGGGATAGTGATGATGATGATGGTGATGGTGATGATGATGGTGATGGTGATGATGATGGTGGTCGCGATGATGATGTTGGTGGAGATGAAGATGGTGGTAGAGATGATGATGCTGGTGATGGTGATAATAATGGTAATGCTCATGATGATGCTGGTGGTGATCATGATGGGGATGGTGGTGATGATGGTGGTGATGATGGTGGTGATGATGGTGGTAGTGGTGGTGATGATGGTGGTGGCGATGGTGATGATGGTGGTGGTGATGATGATGGTGGTGGCGATGATGATGGCAGTGGCGGTGATGGTGGTGCTGGTGATGATGATGGTGATGGAGATCATGATGGTGATGGTGGTGATCATGATGGTGGTGGTGATGATGATGATGGTGGTGGTGGTGATAATGATGGTGGTGGTGATGATGATGGTGGTGGTGATGGTGATGGTGGTGATGATGGTGATGTTGGTGATGATGATGGTGATGGTGAGATGATGATGGTGGTGGTGATGGTGATGGCGATGATGATGATGGTGGTGGTGATGATGATGGTGATGATGATGGTGGTGATGGTGATGATGATGATGGTGGTGATGGTGATGATGATGGTGCTGGTGATGATGGTGGTGATGATGGAGGTGAACGTGATGACGATGATGATGGTGGTGATGGTGATGATGGTGGTGGATGGTGATTATGATGGTGGTGATCGATGGTGATGGTGGTGATGATGAAGGTGGTGATGGTTATGATGGTGGTGGTGGTGGTGGTATGATGGTGGTGGTGATGGCGATGGTGATGATGATGGTGGTGGTGATGATGATGGTGATGGTGGTGAAGATGATGGTGGTGGTGATGATGATGGTGATAGTGATGATGTTGGTGGCAATGACGATGGTGATGGTGGTGGTGGTGGTGGTGATGATGATGATGGTGGTGATCATGATGATGATGGTGGTGGTGATGATGATGGTGATGATGATGATAATGGTGGTGATGGTGATAATGATGGTGGTGATCGTGATGGTGGTGGTGGTGATGGTGATGATGGCTCGATGGGATGATAATGGTGGTGGTGATGATGGTGGTGATGACGGAGGTGATCATGATGATGATGGTGGTGATGGTGATGAGGATGGTGGTGGTGATGGTGAGGATGGTGGTGGTGGCGATGATGATGGTGGTGATGATGATGATGGTGGTGATCATGACAGTGGTGATGATGATGGTGATGATGATGATGGTTGTGGTGATGATGGTGGTGGTGGCAATGATGATGGTGGTGATAATGATGATGATGATGGTGAGGGTGATGATGATGGTGGTGGTGATGGTGATGGTGACGGTGGTGGTGATGGTGATGGTGGTGGTGATGATGATGGTGGTGATGGTGATGATGATGGTGATGGTGATGATAATGATGGTGGTGGTGATGGTTGTGATGATGATGGTGGTGATGGTGATGATGGTGATGATGATGGTGATGTTGATGATGATGGTGGTGGTGATAATGGTGGTGGTGGCGATGATGAAGATGGTGGTGGTGATGATGATGGTGATCCTGATGGTGGTGGTGGTGATGATGATGGTGGTGATGATGGTGGTGGAGGTGATGATGATGGAGGTGATCCTGATGGTGATGGTGATGATGATGATGG